>NW_022589770.1:1737549-1784444 GCF_004348235.1 Phoca vitulina
TTAAGAAAGAAAAAAAGAAGAAGAAGAATGTAGCAGGAGGGGAAGAAGGAAGGGGGGGAATCGGAGGGGGAGAAGAACCTTAAGAGACAATGGACTCTGAAAAACAAACTGAGGGTTCTAGAGGGGAGGGGGGTGGGAGGATGGGTTAGCCTGGTGATGGGTATTGAGGAGGGCACGTTCTGCATGGAGCACTGGGTGTTATGCACAAACAATGAATCATGGAACACTATATCTAAAACTAATGATGTAATGTATGGGGATTAACATAACAATAAAAAAAAAAGAAAGACACTTTGATCCACTCTAAGAAATTAAAAAAAAAAAAAAGAAAAAAGAAAAATACAAGAATTCTCTGTATTATCTTTTCAACTTTTCAGTAAATCTAAAATAATTCAAAAAAGAAATTTTTAGGGGCGCCTATGTGGCTCAGTCAGTTGAGCATCTGCCTTTGGCTCGGGTCACGATCTCAGGGTCCTAGGATGAAGCCCCACATCAGGTTCCCTGATCAGTGGCGAGTCTGCTTCTCCCTCTCTGTCTGTGATCTCTCTTGCTCTCACTCTCTCATAAAAATAAATAAATAAATAAATAAAATTTAAAAAATAAAAAATTTTAAATATGTGTGTCAACATTATTTATACTAGACCCAAAAAAAATGGGAACAGCCCAAATGTCCACCAACAGATGAGGAGATAAATAAAATGTAGTACATCCATACAATGGACCATCTTCAGCAATAAACAGGAATTAAGTACTTACTGATACATGCTAAACATGGATAAACCCTGAAAACATTACACTAAGTGGAAGAAGTCAGTCACAAAATACCACATATAGTATGGTTCCATCTATACAAAATGTCCTAAATAGGCAATCTATAAAAAGAGAAAGTCAATTGGCAGCTGCCTAGATTGGGGGGATGGAGGAAATGGGGAATTATTCTAATGGGCATAGGGTTTCTTTTAGGGGTGATAAAACTGATTGTGGTGGGGCACCTGGGTGGCTCAGTCGTTAAGTGTCTGCCTTCGGCTCAGGTTGGGATCAAGCCCCACATCGGGCTCTCCGCTCAGCAGGAAGCCTGCTTCTCCCTCTCCCACTCCCTTCTGCTTGTGTTCCCTCTCTCACTGTGTCTCTCTCTGTCAAATAAATAAATAAAATCTTAAAAAAAAAAAAGAAAAACTGATTGTGGTAATGGTTGAGCAATCTGTGACTACACTAAAAACCAATGAATTGTATACTTTAAAAACATGAATTGTGTGATATGTGAATTATTTATCAATAAAGCTGTTAAAAGTGTGTATATATGGGGCGCCTGGGTGGCTCAGTTGGTTAAGCGACTGCCTGCGGCTCAGGTCATGATCCTGGAGTCCCTGGATCGAGTCCCGCATCGGGTTCCCTGCTCGGCAGTGAGTCTGTTTCTCCCTCTGACCCTCCTCCCTCTCATGTGCTCTCTCTCATTCTCTCTCTCTCAAATAAATAAATAAAATCTTTAAAAAAAAGAAAAAGTGTGTATATATGTCTCCTCCTATCTACTGAAAAGGAAACCCAAAAACAATGTCACCCCACCAGCAACAAACATACTTAGCACCTAAATCTTTGTTTCTTAAGACCATTCCTCACCAAACGATACTAGACCTCCTTGGAGAAATGACCAATTCCAAGGCTGGGCAAGAAAAGCACAAGATAGGGGAGCCTGAGTGGCTCGGTCAGTTAAGTGTCAAACTCTTGATCTCAGCCCAGGTCTTGATATCATGGTTTTGATATCATGGTTTTAAGTTCAAGCCCCATGTTGGGCTCCATGCTAGGTGTGGAGCCTACTTAAAAAAAAAAAAAGCGCAAGATATACCTAGAATATCTTACTTAAGAAGAAGAAGAAAAAACAAGAAACAAAAACACTACTCAAAGACTAATGGGGTCCTATCAAAAGGACACAGGATCTAGCTTGAAGAGTCTCCCACTGGCCAGACTGGGAATAATTTTAGCATCAAAATGAATGACAATAATGGATTATATAACACACTGACTTTTTTAAGCCTTGAGTGTACACTGATATTTTAAAATAAATGAATGAAGGTGAGGGAAATAAGTTTCTTCACAACAGAATGCCAACTAATAAACATAGAAGGAATGATCAAAAACCATTTTACAATCAACACAGTATTCAGTTTCAAGCAAGAATTATGAGGGGATGCTAAAATCTCTGCACAGAAGGCTGTTGAATACAGGATATTTATACAATCTCAAGGCCTTTTCCCAGATACTAATAATTACAAAAGAATAAAATGTATTAGGGCGCCTGGGTGGCTCAGCTGGTTAAGCATTCGATTCTTGATTTTGGCTCAGGTGATGATGTCAGGGTTGTGGGATCAGCCCACGTCACAGTCTGCTTAAGATTCTATCTCTGCTCTTCCCCACCCTCTCCAAAAAAAAGGAGAAAATGTTATCACCAGAGAAAGCTGGTGGCCACCACTTTAACCAAATAATCAAAATTAACATCATTAATGATTAGTCAAACATATATTACATGCGTTCTGATGTGATGCACCAAGGACACCACATTAGTTATGTAGTATTCCTGATTTTAAAAAATGCATAGCCTTAATCTGATCATGAGGGATTAGACAACCTCAAACTAAAGGGGAGAATTCTAGTCAAGGGGGCACCTGAGTCGGATGCTTAACTGACTAAACCACCCAGGTGCCCTGAAATTAAAAGTTTTTTAAAAAGCAGTTCATGTCCTCCAAGATTTCAACAGAAGTAGAGGGGAAGGGGTGCTGGGTGGCTCAGCTGGTTAAGTATCTGCCTTCGGCTCAGGTCATAGCTCAGAGCCAGCCATGAAGATCTACAAGAGATATCACAAAGCAGCAAAACATATAACCTTGATGCATTTCAGTCTCTCATTCAAAGTCTATTTAGTGTTAGTTTACAAGAAATTCTATTAAGTTTATTTGACTACTAAATACATAGTGGAAATTGTAGCAAATTAAAAGGAAGAGAGGTAAACATGCTATCAGATCAAAAAATTAAACTTGGGGCACCTGGGTGGCTCAGCTGGTTAAGCGGCTGACTCTTGATCTCAGTTCAGGTCTTGATCTCAGGGTTGTGAGTTCAAGCCCCATGCTGGGCTCCACGCTGGGTGTGGAGCCTACTTAAAAAAAAAATTAAGCTGTCAAGGAATAAGGGGAATATTTTATAAAACACAACATGACCTGGGGGCGCCTGGGTAGCTCAGTTAGTTAAACGTCTGCCTTCGGCTCAGGTCATGATCCCAGGGTCCTGGGATTGAGTCTGCATCAGGCTCTCTGCTCAGTCGGAAGCCTGCTTCTCCTTCTCCCTCTGCCTGACACTCTGCCTACTGGTGATCTCTCTACTTCCCCGCCTCCCTCCCTCCCTCTCTCTCTCTGTTAAATAAATAAATAAAATCTTAAAAACAAACAAAACACAAGGTGACCTAAGGATTAGGTCTAGTTAACTAGATCCCTAACTGTAAAGAGTAACAGGGTCCACACACCTCAAATATACCTAATGGGGATCACTGCTTTAAAAATGCTCTACATAGGGGCGCCTGGGTGGCTCAGTTGGTTAAGCGACTGCCTTCGGCTCAGGTCATGATCCTGGAGTCCCGGGATCGAGTCCTGCATCGGGCTCCTTGCTCGGCAGGGAGTCTGCTCCTCCCTCTCCCGCTCCCCTCTCTTGTGCTCTCTCTCTCTCAAATAAATAAATAAAATCTTTAAAAATAATAAATAAATAAAAATAAAAATGCTCTACATCAAGGGGCACCTGGGTGTCTCAGTCATTGGGCGTTTGCCTTCGGCTCAGGTCATGGTCCCAGGGTCCTGGGATTGAGCCCCGCGTCAGGCTACCTGCTTGGCGAGAAGCCTGCTTCTCCCTCTCCCACTCCCCCTGCTTGTGTTCCTGCTCTCACTATCTGTCAAATAAATAAATAAAAATTCTAAAAATAAAAAAAAATGCTCTACATCAAGCTCTATTACAAAGCTGTCATCATCAAGACAGTATGGTACTGGCACAAAAACAGACACATAGATCAATGAAACAGAACAGAGAACCCAGAAATGGACTCTCAACTCTATGGTCAACTAATCTTCGACAAAGCAGGAAAGAATATCCAGTGGAAACAAGACAGTCTCTTCAACAAATCGTGTTGGGAAAACTGGACAGCCACATGCAGAAGAATGAAACTGGACCATTTCCTTACACCACACACAAAAATAGACTCAAAATGGTTGAAAGACTTAAATGTGAGACAGGAATCCATCAAAATCCTTGAGGAGAACACAGGCAGCAACCTCTTCGACCTCAGCCACAGCAACTTCTTCCTAGACACATCACTAAAGGCAAGGGAAGCAAGGGCAAAAATGAACTATTGCAACTTCATCAAGATAAAAAGCTTTTGCACAGCAAAGGAAACAGTCAACAAAACCAAAAGACAACCGACAGAATGGGAGAAGATATTTGTAAATGACATTATCAGATAAAAGGCTAGTATCCAAAATCTATAAAGAACTTATCAAACTCAACACCCAAAGAACAAATAATCCAATCAAGAAATGGGCAGAAGACCTGAACAGACATTTCTGCAAAGACATCCAAATGGCCAAAAGAACATGAAAAAGTGTTCAACATCACTTGGCATCAGGGAAATACAAATCAACACCTTAATGTGATACCACCTCACACCAGTCAGGATGGCTAAAATTAACAAGTCAGGAAACGACAGATGTTTGCGAGGATGCGGAGAAAGGGGAACCCTCTTACACTGTTGGTGGGAATGCAAACTGGTGCAGCCATTCCGGAAAACAGTATGGAGGTTTCTCAAGATGTTAAAAATAGAGCTACCCTAAGACCCAGCATCTGCACTACTGGGTATCTACCCCAAAGATACAAAGGTAGTGATCCAAAGGGGCACCTGCACCCCAATATTTATAGCAGCAATGTCCACAATAGCTAAACTATGGAAAGAGCCCAGATGTCCATCACAGGTGAGTGGATAAAGAAGATGGGGTGGAGATACACACACACACACACACCCACACACACACATATTATACAGCCATCAGAAATGAAATCTTGCCATTTGCAACTACGTGGATGGAACTAGAGAGTATTATGCTAAGCAAAATAAATCAATCAGAGAAAGACAATTATATAATCTGACTGATATGTGGAATTTAGAAACAAAGCAGACGATCATAGGGGAAGAGAGGAAAAAATGAAACAAGATGAATCCAGAGAGGGAGACAAACCATAAGAGACTCTTAATCTTAGGAAACAAACTCAGGGTTGCTGGAGGGGAAAGGGGTGGGGGGATGGGGTAACTGGGTGATGGACATTGGGAGAGTATGTGTTTTAATGAGCATTGGGTATTATATAAGACTTATGAATCACAGACCTGTACCCCTGAAACAAATAATACATTATACGTTAATTAATTGAATTTAACTTTTAAAAAAATACAAAAAAGAAAAAAAAAGAAGAAAATAGGGCGCCTGGGTGGCTCAGTTGGTTAAGCGACTGCCTTCGGCTCAGGTCATGATCCCGGGGTCCTGGGATCGAGTCCCGCATCGGGCTCCCTGCTCAGCGGGGAGCCTGCTTCTCCCTCTGACCCTATCCCCTCTCATGCTGTTTCTCTCTCTCTCTCTCTCTCAAATAAAAAAAAAAAAAAAAAGAAAATAAAATGCTCTACAGAATAAAATTTAGAACTGTGTCCTCTACTTATTACAGAAAGGTTAACTTACTGAATAATTTTTTTTTTTTTTAAGATTTTATTTATTTATTTGACAGAGAGATACACAGTGAGAGAGGGAACACAAGCAGGGTGAGTGGGAGAGGGAGAAGCAGGTTTCCCGCTGAGCAGGGAGCCCGATGCAGGGCTCGATCCCAGGACCCTGGGATCATGACCTGAGCTGAAGGCAGAAGCTTAACAACTAAGCCACCCAGGCACCCCTGAATAATTCTTTTCTCATCTTTCTCATATACGAATATCTTATATAGTTCTATAAAATCCAACCTTTGTTTTGTTTCATTAGCCAATTTTCAAGCTGGTATCACCCATAGTTAATTATAATAGTTCTAAATGTTTTCTGATCTGGCAGATAAATCTCCTCTTCATCCTCTCCCCCCCTTTTTTTAAAGACTTTCCAGCCTTATTCATCCAAGCTTATCAAGTTTCAGTGGAGGTTGGGGGAGGGCAGGGAGTGGAAGCTGAGATCTTTTTAGAACTGCTCAAAACACAGTTTATTGGGGCGCCTGGGTGGCTCAGTCGTTGAGTGTCTGCCTTCGGCTCAGGTCGTGATCCCAGGGTCCTGGGATCGAGCCCCGCATCGGGCTCCCTGCTCAGCGGGAAGCCTGCTTCTCCCTCTCGCTCTGCCCCTGCTTGTGTTCCCTCTCTCGCATTCCCTCTCTCTGTCAAATAAATAAAATTTAAAAAATCTTTGAAAAAAAAAAAACACAATTTAAGGAGAATAGACATCTTTACAATATTAAGTTCCCTACTCAGGAGCATGGTATGACTCTCCATTTTATTCAAGTCTTTTTTTAAAAAAGCTTTTAAGCGGGGCGCCTGGGTGGCTCAGATGGTTAAGCGTCTGCCTTCGGCTCAGGTCATGATCTCAGGGTCCTGGGATGGAGTCCCGCATCAGGCTCCCTGCTCAGCAGGAAGCCTGCTTCTTCCTCTCCCTCTACTGCTCCCCCTGCTTGTACTCTCTCTCTCTGTTGAATAAGTAAATAAAATCTTTAAAAAATAATAAAATAAAATAAAAAAGCTTTTAAGCAAAATATCATAATCTTTTTCATCCAGGTCTTGCGTGGATTATTCATAAGTATTTTACAGTTTTGTGGCTAATAGGAAAGAGCTCTTATGTTTGCTAATCAATCACTGCTGGTTTATTAATAACCTATGACCGAGCCTCAGACATTGTTCTAAATGCTGGGAATTAAAGCAATGAAAACATCAAATGCCCTATCTTTATAGAACTTACATCATAGCTGGAAAATAATCAGTACACAAGTATAAACTTATAAGTAAATAATTTCAGAAAACACTAGTATTATGAAGAAAAATAAAGCAAAACTGAGGGAAAGAAAGTGGTAACACAAGCGCTTATTTTTACAGTGCAATTTTTACTTTGCAAAGTAAGGCATACATATATATATATGGCCAAGAGCATGAAAAGAAAAGAGATTAAATGGTTTTCTTATTAGTGAAAGTGGAAGAACAAAATGAGTAGTAATGCTGGGGGCACAAGTGATATTTGTGGCCATAAATTTAAAGTGAGACCAGTTAGCACTCTTGTTTGTTTTCTCCAATCACACTCAGCTGCTCAGGGTCAAGGAAGTAGAGTTCGCTAAGTAATGAATTAATGAGAAGTGAAGTTTTGCCTCAATTTTAAGTTTTGCTTTGTTTTGTTTTAAAGAATATATTTATTTTGGGTGCCTGGGTGGCTCAGGTCATGACTTCGAGGTCCTGGGATTGAGCCCTCTGTCAGGCTCCCTGCTCAGCTGGGAGTCTGCTTCTCCCTCTCCTTCTGCCCCTCTCCCCACTTGTGCCTTCTCTCTCTCTCTCTCAAATAAATAAATAAAATCTTAGAGAAAGAGAGCATACGAGCAGGGAGAAGAGCAAAGGGAAAAGGAGAGAGAGAATCCCAAGCAGACTGCAGACTCCACGCTGAATGCGGAGCAGACAAAAGGCTGGTTTCCACAACCCTAAGATCATGACCTGAGCTGAAATTAAGAGTCTGGAACTTAACTGACTGAGCCACCCAGGTACCCCTTGCCTCAATTATAGTGAAGGAAGAGAGAAATGAGGGAATTGGTAACTTGATCCCACAAAATGGTACAGAACACTTGTAGGCATTAAAAATTTTATTCACTAAATCAATGTAACTGGGTAAACAAAGAAATTACTATATGTGGGGGATGACAGACAGTGAAAAAGTGGTGTGGCTAATGGCCTGGATCTCAACGGAATCTAAAGAATATCAGAATAGGGTACCAGAGTACATAAGCTGGCAAAAGAGAAGGAAGTCAGTTAGATGCTTAAAATACTTTCAGTTACAAATTTTGGTCATAAAGTCTAGGGTAATGCACTAACTACACAATGGAACCAGCTGGAACTCTTTAAAAAATACATATCAAACCAATAAAATAAGAATTTGAAGGTGGCATATTACCATAAATATTTTTAAGCAGCTCAATTAACTGTAATGTACAGCCAGAAATGAGAACCAACAGTCTTGGGTGTGATCATGGAAGTAGGTAGCTGAAGCAGGCTGGGAAAAAAAATAAGCTGCGAATTTCAGAAATTCTAATGAAGTTTTCTTCTATTATTCCCAATATAAATAAAAGCATGAACTATGTTCAAAGTATTTTACATGCATTAACTCATTTCACACTCATAACAACCCAATAAAGTACAACTAGTATTATCTTGTTTTTAATGAAGAAGAAGAATGGAAGAGAATAGAATTGTACTGAATTAAGAGTCCTAGGTTATTGGGGCACCTGGGTGGCTCAGTCAGATGGGCATCTGACTTTGGCTCAGATCGTGATCTTGGAGTCCTGGGATCAAGCCTTGCATCGGGCTCCCCGCTCCCTCCCTCTGCCTCTGCCCCTCTGCCTGCTCCTGCTCTCTCTCTTTCTCAAGTAAATTAAATCCTTAAAAAAAAAAGAGTCCTAGGTTATACATGACATAGTATAATATATATTTTTTAAGATTTTAGGGGCGCCTGGGTGGCTCAGTTGGTTAAGTGACTGCCTTCGGCTCAGGTCATGATCCCGGGGTCCTGGGATCGAGCCCCGCATCGGGCTCCCTGCTTGGCGGGAAGCCTGCTTCTCCCTCTCCCACTCCCCCTGCTTGTGTTCCCTCTCTCACTGTGTCTGTCAAATAAATAAAATCTTAAAAAAAAAAAATAAATAAATAAATAAATAAAGATTTTATTTATTTATTTGACAGAGAGAGAGAGGGAGAGCACAAGCAGGGGGAGCAGCAGCAGGAGAGGGAGCAGCAGACTCCTTGCAGAGCAGGGAGCCCGATGTGGGGCTCGATCCCAGGACTCTGGGATCATGACCTGAGCCGAAGGCAGATGCTTAACCCACTGAGCCACCCAGGCACCCCCACAGTATAATATTATTTGAAGATAAACTGTGCTGAGTTATAAAGATGCATTTATAAGCCCAAAGGAAACTACTTAAAAAAAAAAAAAAGACATATAGCTAACAAGACAATGTGGAGATAAAGAGAAAACTAAAATATATTCAAATCGGGCGCCTGGGTGGCTCAGTTGGTTAAGCGACTCCCTTCGGCTCAGGTCATGATCCCAGTGTCCTGGGATCCAGCCCTGCATCGGGCTCTCTGCTCAGCGGGCACTCTGCTTCTCCCTCTCCCTCTGCCTGCCTGCATGCCTACTTGTGATCTCTCTCTCTCTCTAATAAATAAATAAAATCTTTAAAAAATAATAAAAATAAAATATATTCAATCCAAAAAGATAGAACAGGGGCACCTGGGTGGCTCAGCTGGTTAAGAGTCTGCCTTTGGGGGCACCTGGGTGGCTCAGTTGGTTAAGCGACTGCCTTCAGCTCAGGTCATGATCCTGGAGTCCCTGGATCGAGTCCGCATCGGGCTCCCTGCTCGGCAGGGAGTCTGCTTCTCCCTCTGACCCTCCCCCCTCATGTGTTCTCTCTCTCTCAAATAAATAAATAAAATCTTTACCAAAAAAAAAAAAAAAAGTCTGCCTTCAGCTCAGGTCATGATCCCAGGGTCCGAGGATCGAGCTAGAAGCCAGCTTCTGCCTGCCACTCTGCCTTCTTGTGCTCTCTGTCAAATAAATAAATAAAATCTTAAAAAAAAAAAAAAACAGATAGGACAAATTAAAAATAAATAGCAAGGAAAAATAAAATAAAATAAAATAAAAATAGCAAGGTAACAGACTCAAACCCAACCTTATCAATAATTTCACTAAATTCACTATCATGACAAATGAAAACATAGGTCTCTATAAAAACTTGTATGCAAATATTCATAGCAGCACTACTTAAAATAGCCAAAACACAGAAACAACCCAAATATCCATCAAGTCAGAATCAATAAACAAAATGTGGTCTTTCCATGCACTAGATTATTCAGCCATAAAAGGAATGAAGTACTACTAATATATGCTCTAACATGGATGAACCTAGAAAGCATTAAGCTATTAATGATACCATATCAGAAATTATCAGGGAAATGTAAATAATATTACATCAGTAATTATCAGGGAAATGTAAATCAAAACCACAATGAGATATTACCTTATACCTGTTAGAATGACAATTATCAAAAAGAAACAAGTATTGGGAGAGGATGTGGAAAAAAGAACACTGTCAGTGAGAATATAAATTGGTGTAGCCATTATGGAAAACAGTATGGAGGTTCCTCAAAATAAAAAACAGAAATACCATATGACCCAGTTATTCTACTTCTGGATATTTATCCAAAGAAAACGAAAACATTAATTCACAAAGATATATTCACCCCTATGTTCACTGCAGCATTATTTACAATAGTCAAGATATGAAAACAACTTAGTGTCCACTGATGGATGAATGGCTAAAGATGTGTGTGTGTGCATACACATACACACACATGCACTGGAATATTACTCAGCCATAAAAAGAAGGAAATCTTGCAACATGGATGGACCTTGAGGGTATTATGCTAAGTGAAATAAGTCAGACAGAGAAAGACAGATGCTATATGATTTTACTTCTATGTGGAATCTAAAAAACAAAACAAACTAACAAAATAAAACAAAACTCATAGAGAGAAAAGATCAATAGTTATCAGAAAGGACAGGGATTCGGGGTGGGTGAAATGGGTGAAGAGGGTCAACTGCATGGTTAACAGATGAAAACTGGACTATGCTTTGGGTTTTTTTGTTTGTTTAAGATTTTATTCGTTTATTTGAAAGAGAGAGAGCACGAGCTAGAGAGCACAAGCAGAGGGGAGCAGCAGAGGGAAAGGGAGAAGCAGACTCCCCACTGAACAGGGAGCCGATATGGGGCTCAATCCCAGGATCCCAAGATCAGGACCCAAGCCGAAGGCAGCCACCCGACTGACTGAGCCACCCAGGTGACCCTAGACTACGCTTAGTAATGTATACAAAAATCAAATTACTATGCTATACACCTGAAACTAGTATGTTTTATACCAATTTTGCCTCAATTTAAAAAAAGTCACATACTGCATAATTTCAACTATAGGAAATATCCAGAATAGGCAAATCCATAGAAAAAGCAAGCAGACTAGTGGTTGCCAGGGGCTGAGGGGTGGGGGTGGGGGGACATAGGGAGTGACTGCTTAAAGGGAAGAGAGGTTCCTTTTGGGGTGATGAAAACATTCTGGAACTAGATAATGGTTGTTTTTAAATTGTTAAAATGGTGAATTGTTTTCACTGTCTTTTTTTTAACTGAAGTATAATTGACACACTTTACATTTTCAGGTGTACAACACAGGGATTCCACAAGTCTATACATTACGTTATGCTTACCACATACCTATTATCTGTCACCTACAATGCTATTACAATACCACTGACTATATTCCCTATGCTATGTACCTTTCACCCCGTGACTTGTACATTCCATAACTGGTAGCCTGTATCTCTCATTCCCCTTCATCTATTTTGCCCATCCCCCACCCAGTTAAAATGGTGAATGAACTGGGTGAATTTTATGTGAATTTTGCCACAATTAAAAAAAAAAAAGGAATGTGGGTTAGCCTGGTGATGGGTATTAAAGAGAGCACGTTCTGCATGGAGCACTGGGTGTTATGCACAAACAATGAATCATGGAACACTACATCTAAAACTAATGATGTAATGTATGGTGATTAACGTAACAATAAAAAATTTTTTTAAAAAGGAATGAATTTCTTATACAACATGAATGAACCTCAAAAACCTTATCCTAGGACGCCTGGGTGGCTCAGTCGTTAAGCGTCTGCCTTCGGCTCAGATCATGGTCCCAGGGTCCTGGGATCGAGTCCCACATCGGGCTCCCTGCTCAGCGGGAAGCCTGCTTCTCCCTCTCCCACTCCCCCTGCTTGTGTTCCCTCTCTCGCTGTGTCTCTCTCTGTCAAATAAATAAATTAAAAAAAAAAAACAAAACCTTATCCTAAAGGAAAGCTAGTTGCAAAAGATCACATACTGTATGGTTTCATTTATATGAAATGTCCAGAATAGGCAAATCTACAGGGACAGAAAATAGATTAGTGGTTGCCTAGGGCTGCGGTGGGGAAGTGGGGGGTAAGACAGTGACTGCTGATGGACACAAGGTTTCTTTCTGGGGTGATGAAAATGCTCTAAATGAGATTACACTGGTGGCTGGAAAACTCTGTAAATAAACTAAGAACCACTGAATTGTACCCTTCTAACGAGTGAATTTTATGATGTATAAGTTAGATCTCAATAAAACTGATTTTTTTTTAATTTTTAAGTGGCCTAAAGACTCCGATTAAAAGACAGAACTTGGGGCGCCTAGGTGGTTCAGTCATTATGCGTCTGCCTTTGGCTCAGGTTGTGATCCCAGGGTCCTGGAATTGAGCCCCGCACTGGGCGGGCTCCCTGATCAGCGGGAAGCCTGCTTCTCCCTCTCCCATTCCCCCTTCTTGTGTTCCCTCTCTCGCTGTCTCTCTCTCTGTCGAATAAATAAAATCTTAAAAAAAAAAAAGAACTTATTAGACTAGATAAAAAAATAAGACTAAACTCTAAGCTACCTCTAGGAAACATGTTTTAAATAGAAAGACACAAACGTGTTAAAAGTTAAAGGATGACTGAACTTTGACAAAGGAGCAAAGGCAATTCAATGGAGAAAGTACAGTCTTTCAACCATTTGTGGTAGAAAATTGTATCTCCATATGCAAAAAAAAAAAAAAAGAATTTAGATTGAGACCTTACACCTTCTACAAAAAATAATTTAAAATGGATCCTAGACCTAAATATGAAATGCAACACTATAAACTTCCATAAGAAAATGTAGGAGAGGGGCACCTGGGTGGCTCAGTCGTTAAGCGGCTGCCTTCGGCTCAGGTCACGATCCCAGGGTCCTGGGACAGAGCCCCGCATCGGGCTCCCTGCTCAGCGGGAAGCCTGCTTCTCCCTCTGACCCTGTCCCCTCTCATGCTGTTTTTCTCTCTCTCTCTCTCAAATAAATAATAAAAATCTTTAAAAAAAATTTTTTGTGGATATATAACTCATTCTTCAAATAAGATCTAAGTTTGGGGGGGCACCTGGGTGGCTCAGTCAGTTAAGTATCTGCCTTCGGCTCAGGTCATGATCCCAGGGTCCTGGGATCGAGCCACAGCTCAGCAGAAAGCCTGCTTCTCCCTCTCCCACTCCCCCTGCTTGTGTTCCCTCTCTTGCTTTGTCTCTCTCTGTCAAATAAATAAATAAATAAAATCTTTGAAAAAAAAGAAAAAGAAAGAAAAAAGAAAATGTAGGAGAAAATTTATGTGATCTTGGGTTTGGCGATGAGTTTTTAGATACCAAAACTATAATCCATGAAATAAAAAATAAGGTAGACTCTATTAAAAACTTCTGTGAAAGACATGGTGAAAAGAACAAAAAGACAAGCTACAGAGTGTGAGAAAACATATCTGATAAAGGTACAAGTATACTAAGTATACAGAAAACTCAACAGTAAGAAAACAAACCCAATAAGCAAAAATGAAATAGAGAAGGGGCGCCTGGGTGGCTCAGTCCTTAGGCGTCTGCCTTCGGCTTGGGTCATGGTCCCGGGGTCCTGGGATCGAGCCCCGCGTCGGGCTCCCTGCTCCGCGGGAAGCCTGCTTCTCCCCCTCCCACTCCCCTTGCTTGTGTTCCTGCTCTTGCTATCTGTCTCTGTCAAATAAATAAATAAAATCTATTAAAAAAAAATGAAATAGAGAAAAGATTTGAACATATACCTCAACAAAGACGATAATCTACACGTGACAAATATGTATATGGAAAAATGCTCAGCGTCATTAGAGAAATGCAAATTGAAAAGAGACACCAATACACATCTATTAGAATGGCTAAAATTAAAAAAAAGAAAACTTGACAATACCAAATGCTGATGAGGATACAGAACTAGAAATTCATTGCTGATGGGTATGGGAAATGGAACAGCCACTTGAGAAGACAGTGTGACAGTTTCTTACAAAGCTACACATAATCTTGGGGCGCCTGGGTGGCTCAGTCGGTTAAGCGACTGCCTTCAGCTCAGGTCATGATCCCAGGGTCCTGGGATCGAGCCCCACATCCAACTCCCTGCTCAGCAGAGAGCCTGCTTCTCCCTCTCCCTCTGCCTGCCACTCCCCCTGATTGTGCTCTCTATCTCTCTGACAAATAAATAAAATCTTTAAAAAAAAAAAAAAGCTACACGTAATCTTACTGTATGATCCAGTGATCATGCTCCTAGGTATTTACCCAAATTCATTTGAAAACTTTTGTCTATGCAAAACCTACATACAATGTGTATAGCAGCTGTATTCATAATCACCAAAAACTGGAGGCAAGGAAGATGTCATTCAAAAGGTGAATGGATAAACAAACTGTGATACATTCATACAATGGATGATTCAGTGATAAAAAGCAATGAGCTATCAAGCCATAAAAAAAATGAAGGAACCTGGGTGCCTGGGTGGCTCAGATGGTTAAACGTCTGCCTTCGGCTCAGGTCATGATCCCAGGGTCCTGGGATCGAGTCCTGCATTGGGCTCCCTGCTCAGCGGGGAGCCTGCCTCTCTCTCTCTCTCTCTCTGACTCTTATGAATAAATAAATAAAAATCCTTAAAAAAAAAATAAAAAATGAAGGAACCTTAAATGCACATTGCAAAATGAAAGATGCTAATATGAAAAGACTAATTGCTGTATGATTTCATTCATTTTTTTTTAAAGATTTTATTTATTTATTTGACAGAGAGAGAGATAGAGCAGGAACACAAGCAGGGGGAGTGGGAGAGGTAGAAGCAGGCCTCCCACCGTGCTGGGAGCCCGACGCGGGACTCGATCCCAGGACTCTGGGATCATGACCTGAGCTGAAGGCAGACGCTTAATGACTGAGCCACCCAGGCACCCATTTATGATTTCATTTATATAACATTCCAGAAAAGGCAAAAAAACTACAGAAACAGTAAAAAGAGATCAGTAGTTTCCAAAGCTTTGAAGTGAGGCAGAAAGGATTTTAGAGTTGGAGTACAGGGGATTTTTACAGAGGTAAAACTATTCAATAGGACACTGTAATGGTGGATACATGACATTATTCATAGACCTTGTCAAATTTCATAGAGGGGCGCCTGGGTGGCTCAGTCATTAAGCGTCTGCCTTCAGCTCAGGTCACGATCCCAAGGTCCTGGGATCGAGCCCCGCATCAGGATCCCTGTTCAGCGGGAAGCCTGCTTCTCCCTCTCCCGCTCCTCCTGCTTGTGTTACTGCTCTTGCTCTCTCTCTCTCTCTCTGTCAAATAAATAAATAAAATCTTTAAAAAATTTTTTTTCAAAATCCATAGAACTTTAAAGCATACAAAATGAGCTTTAATGTATGCAAAAATTTTAAAAACCATTGAGGAGGTCAGGGGATCCCCCGAAGCAATGTGGAGTAGGTCAAGAGAATATAACTGTATTACAAATGTATAAAACAACCTCATTGAAGGGAGTTGGAGGAAAAAGATGCTGACCAAAGTAACTTTAGAAATGAGTGGAGTCTTTAAAACTAAAGGCAAAAGGAACTGCCAAAAGGCACTCTAGCTGATAAAATTGTTTCCCACCAAAAAAAAAAAAAAATTGTTTCCCACAGGAGTATGAGTTAACAATTCTGATACTGCTATATATGTGTACTGGAATTGAACAACTACATAAATAGATGATGGACAGTGGGAGCCAGGTTTCTCACTGTCAAAGCAGGAATCTACAGGTAAGTAAGGGGAGGAAACTATGATGATCCACCCGTAATGGATTAGAGACTCAGTATAAACTCATATTTAGCTTAAATATATATATATATATATATATATATATATATAAATTTTTAAAAACCTCATATTTAGCTTAATATAAATACAGATGGTGACATACAGACTTATAAATATATGTACAGAATGGGTTAATATACACAAGTATATTTCCTTGCTCAATCAGCTGAGAAGGCCTAGAAGCGATGACACACCAATAGCAATCAGCACACCTAGCACCCCAAGATCTTGGTTTATAACACTATTCTCCAATCAAAAGAAACAATAACATCTTGAAGAAATGGCTGATTCTGGGACTGGAACAGAAAATATACAAAATGAGCCTGGAGCACTTTTTAGTGCCAGAAAGTAAGTGTTCAAAAAATAAACACCGAGAGTATAAACCCACACTGAGAGTGTATGTTAAAGGAGCACAGGAGTCAACTGAAAGAGCTCTCAATAGCCAAAAACAATAGCTACAACAATTTGAGCAAATAAAGTAGTACTGGATTATAACCCAAAGTATAAAATAAATATCCATAAGTCATTAAGGAAAACAGACAAATCTCCCATGCAGAAGAATTTCAAATAACTTCTGCAGATACTCAAGGAATGTTACTCCCTAATCCTTACGTGTAAAATGAGCTTAGTGACTTCCTTCCAAAGAGCACGCAACGGAAAGGGAGAAGAGGGACTAAACTTACAGTAGAGAAACATGACAAACACTACTTTGGCCAGGTAATCAAGATCAACATCAAGATCATAAATCATGTTGATAGCAGGCATCCTTAATATGTGATGGAAATGGCACTTTACCTCTCTGATCGATCTTCCTCACAAAAATTCATAACCCCTCTCTAATCCTAAGAAAAACATCAGAAAAATTCCACTAGAGGAACATCCTAAAAAATGCCTGACCAATGCTCCTCTAAACTGTCATGGTTATGAATAACAAGGAACGACTAAGAAACTGTTATACACAAAAGTAGCCTAAGGAGACATGACAACTCAATGTAATGGTGTGTCTAGATAAGATCCTGGAACAGAAAAAGTACTTAAGGTAAAAACTAAGGAAATCTGAATAAACTACAGACTTTAGTTAATAATAATGTACTAACATTAGTTCATTAATTGTAACAAATGTACCATACTAATCAATAAGCTGTTAAAAATAGGAGAAACTGGGTCCAGGGTGTAGAGAACTCTCTGTACTACCTTCTCAACTTTTCTGTAAATCTAAAACTGTTCTAAAAAATAAAGTCTAGGGTCACCTGGGTGGCTTAGTTGGTTAAGCATCTGCCTTCAGCTCAGGTCATGATCACAGGGTCCTGGGATTGAGCCCCCATCAGGCTCCCTGCTCAGTGTAGAGTCTGTTTTTCCCTCTCCCTCTGCTCCTCCCCCCTGCTTGTGCTCACCCATGCTCTCTCTCTCTCAAATAAATAAAAAATCTTGGGGCGCCTGGATGGCTCAGTCGTTAAGCATCTGCCTTCGGCTCAGGTCATGATCCCAGGGTCCTGGGGTTGAGCCCCGCATCGGGCTCCCTGCTCAGCGGGAAGCCTGCTTCTCCCTCTCCCACTCCCCTTGCTTGTGCTCCCTCTCTCGCTGTCTCTCTCTATCAAATAAATAAATAAATAAATCTTAATAAATAAATAAGTCTTTAAAAAAATAAAAAACAAAGTCTACTTTCTAAAAAAGTGCAAGTATGCAAAAACATTTAGCATGTAAAAAAGCGTGAGTGGCCATATTTTTTTCAAAGATTTATTTATTTATTTGAGAGAGAGAGAGGGAGAGAGCACAAGCAGGAGGGGCAGAGGGAGAGAAAATCTCAAGCAGACTCCACACAGTGCGTGGCGCCTGATGCTGGGCTCGATCTCATGACCCTGAAATCACAACCTGAGTCGAAACCAGGACACCAGGCGTCCCCTGAGTGGCCATATTACCAACAGGCAAAGGAGGACTTCAGAACTGTGATAAAGAGAAACATCCCATAATAAAGTTCATTCATCAAGCTTAACAATCCTAAAAGTATATACATCTAAGAAGAGCATCAAAGTATATGGAGCACAAACTGACAGAATGGGGGGGGGGGGGGGTTGGGAGGGTTTTTTGTGGTTTCTTTTTAAAATTTTAAATTTTTACTTAAATTTTAGTTACTTAACATATAGTGTAATATTAGTTTCAGGAGTAGAATTTAGTGATTCATCACTTACAAATAATACCCAGTGCTCATCATAGCAAGCACCCTCTTTAATACCTATTACCTATTTAGCCCATCCTTCTGCCCACCTCCCCTTCAGTTTGTTTCCTATAGTTAAGAGTCTCTTACGGTTTGCCTCTTCCTCTCTTTTGTTTTCCTTTCCCCTATGGTCATCTGTTTTGTTTCTAAAATCCCACATATGAGTGAAATCACATGGTATTTGTCTTTCTCTGATTTATTTCACTTATCATAATATACTCTAGCTCCAACCATTGCATTGCAAATGGCAAGATATTCTTTTTGATGGCTGAGTAAAATTCCCTTTTATATATGTATATATATTCCATTATATATATACACACACACATATATATATATGTATATATACACACACACACATACACATATATACCTGTCCAATCAATGGACATTTGGATTCTTAACATAATTTGGCTATTGTTCATAATGCTGCTATAAATATCAGGATGCATGTGCCCCTTCAAATCACTATTTTTGTATCCTTTGAATAAACACTCAGTAGTGCAATTTCTGGGTCCTAAGGTAGTTCTATTTTTAACTTTTTTGAGGAACCTCCATACCATTTTCCAGAGTGGCTGCACATTTTGCATTCCCACCAACAGGGTAAGAGGGGTCCCCTTTCTCTGCATCCTCGCTGACATCTGTTGTTTCCTGTGTTAATTTCAGCCATTCTAACAGATGTGAGGTGGTATCTGATTGTAGTTTTGATTTCTATTTCCCTGATGATGAGTCATGTTGAGCATCTTTTCATATGCAAACTGACAGAATTGAAAGGAGAAATAAACAGATCCACAATTAAAGAAAGTCCAACACTTCTCACTTACTAGTTCACAGAACAAGTATACAGAAAATCAGTAAGGATACACAAAATTTGAAGAACACGATCAACTTGATATAACTGATATTTATAGAATACTCCACCTAACAACTGCAAAATACACATTCTTTTCAAGTGCACGAAGAACATTCACCTAGATAAACAAGATGCTGGCCCATAAATAAAGCCTGGATAAATTTAAAAGAATATAAATCATACACAACATGTTCTCTGACCACAATGGAATTAAATTTGGAATCAGTAATAGGAAGACATCTTATAAAATTCCACAAGTATTTAGAAATTAAACAACACTCTTCCAAATAATCCATCAAAAAAAAAAAAAAAATCACAAGAGAAATTAGAAAATATTCTGAGCTGAATGAAAATAACAGAAATTAATTTGTGAAATTCAGCTAAAGTAATGTTTAGAAGAAAATTTATAGCTTTAAGCACTTACATTAGAAAAGAGGAAAGTTTTTAAATCAGTGATCTAAGGGTTCACCTAAAGAAGCTAGAAAAAGAAAAGCAAATTAAACCAAGAGTAAGTAGAAGAAAAAAACAAAAAGAGCAGAAATCAATAAAATTGAAAATGGACAAGCAATAGCAACAGAAACCAATACCTCTAAATCAATAAAAAAGCAAGAGGTGAAATTACCAATATGAAGAATGAAAGAAATAATACTGGTAAGTAACAACGGAATATTATAAATACTTTCACACCAATAAATTCAACAACCTATTTGAAATGGACAAAATTTTTAAAAGACACAAATTACCAAAACTGACACAAAAAGAAACAGAAAATCTAAATAGCCCTATATCTAAGGATTGCCAGCAACCACCAGAAATAGGAAGAGGCAAGGAAGGAATCTTTCCTAGAGTCTTCGGAGGGAGCAAGTCCCTGCCAACACCTTGATTTCAGACCTCTAGTTTCCAGAACTGAGATTGATTAATTTCTGTTGTGTTAGACCACATGGTTTGTGGTAATCTGTTATGGCAGCGCTGGGGAAACTACTACACATGTGAATAGTATGTTGGAGGTAGTGGAGTAAAAAATGTGTTATATTTAATGACTTAGTGTTGCCTCTCATTGTGGGGCTACTAGAAAATTTTAAATTGCATTATATTTCTAGTGAATAGCACTAATCTACTAGTGGTAATAGCACTAATCTAGCTAGTCGCAAAAAAAAAAAAAAAAAAAAAAACGCATAGTGATTAGAAATGAAGCCACAAAAATGGCTTTCTCTGTAGACATGATTGTGTATGAAAAAAATCCTAAGGAATCTACATAAAAACTATTAGACGTAAAAAGTGAATTTAGGAATAACAGAATACAAAACAGCATATGCAAGAGAATCAACTGTATTTTCTATACTATCAACAAAAAACTGGGGAAAAAAAATTTAAAATACAGTATCATTGACAACGGAATGCATCAAAAAACATTAAATACTTAGGGATAAATTGAACAAAATATATACAAGACCTACAAAAGAAAAATTACAAAAACACTACCAAAAAAAACTAGAGACCTAAATAAATAGAGCGATATGCCATATTAAAGTATCAGAAGACTCAATTATTAGTAAGATGTCAATTCTCCTCATCAGGCTTTTTGTAAAAACTGATAAGCATTGTCTATAGTTTATATGAAAATGCTAAAGATCTAAAATAACTAAAGCAATGTTGAAAAAAGACAATGTTGAAGGACATACACTACCTGATTCTAAGGTCTGCTATATAGAAATAGCAATAAAGACAATATAGTACTGGTATAAGAATATAGACCAATGGAACAGAAAAAGAGAGACCAGAAATAGACCCACACTTAAAAAAATAAAAAGGCGCCAGATCGCATATAACCTCCAAACTGGTAAGGTGAACAAATATGAAGGAAGGAAGGAAGGAAAGTAAGAAAAGAAATTCTACAGAATGAAATAACTAGGTGGTCTGATGGTAACTGATCTCCCTAACAAGACAGTGTGATCAGGAATGCTGGCTCAGAAAAACTAACATGTAAATGGAACAGCATATGCAAGGGTTCTAAGAGAAAGAACCTGAAAGTTGGCTGATGTGACAGATGCATACTGGACAAGGAGAAGATAAGGGTAAAGACAAGGCTTTTGAGCCACAGAAAAATGTTTGTATCACATAACAGTTCTCAATTCTATTCATTTTTTCCCATTCCTACCACTGCTGTTCTCAATTCTCACCTGGATGCCTTCAAGATCTTCTGATGAACCTGCAGCCTCACTCAAGCTGCTCTCCCATATCCATCCTTCGCAACTGAGCCAAACATATTTACAGCCTAAAATCATTATATGGTTTCCTGTTTCCCACAGTGTATGGTCTTAATTTCTTATTTGACTTTTAAGACCCTTCATGACATAGCCCTGCTTTCCCCTCCAGCTTAGTCTCTATTTCCCTTCAAAACTACCTGTGTACCTATACTACATTACTTGCATTTTAATTAAATCCACTGTTTTCATTACTTTGTACCTTTTCATATCATTCTTTCGAGTTTTAAATCAAATGTCTCCCTCTATGTAAATTCACCACCTCTAATCCACACCAAAAATAGTTAGGGACTTCCCTCTGCTTCTATAGAGACATTTGCTCTATTTTAGATTTGTCATGTTGTAGTTGTGATGCATATCTATAAGACTGTTTATCCTACTAGACTTTAATATTCAGACTGTATGTTATTCATCTTTTTATCCCTAGCCGGTAGCACAGTACCTATTTCATACATTCTTTTTTCCATAATTAAAGAGACTCATAACATTTATGCTTTTAGGATCTAAGTTTCCCTAAATTAAGATATATATAAACTGCATATACACAATAAAAAAACTAGATTCAAGGAATCCTTTAAAATATTTCAAAGACTTTTAAAATCCTATAAGATTACTCTTCTACAAGTCAAATGATTATATAAATCTAGATTTGTAAATATTAGGTCTGGTTGAAATAAGTTACACTGAGAAACATTTATGCCCCACAGTATTACTTTAAGAATTAAGAAGTGGGGCGCCTGGGTGGCTCAGTCGTTAAGTGGCTGCCTTCGGCTCAGGTCATGATCCCAGGGTCCCAGGATCGAGCCCCGCATCGGGCTCCCTCCTCCGCAGGAAGTCTGCTTCTCCCTCTCCCACTCCCCCTGCTTGTGTTCCCTCTCTCGCCATGTCTCTCTCTGTCAAATAAATAAATAAAATCTTAAAAAAAAAAAAAAGAATTAAGAATTCCTATAAGACTATTACTTACTATATTTTAAAAGTAAAATTAATAAACATAGAAACGTAGCAAATCAGTAACAGGGAGAATTATGAATTTATATTATGCTACCTACTCAATGAATTCAAGTCATACAGGCATATCTACGGTTTTTCATCTTTCTTTAATTCTGTTCTCAATTAAATACTATATTAGAGGAGCCCTAATAATCCACTGCAAACGAAACAGTTCAAAGAATGTTTAATTTTTCAAAAGTTTAAAAAATAATTTGGTTTGGGGACGCCTGGGTGGCTCAGTCGGTTAAGCGGCTGCCTTTGGCTCAGGTCATGATCCCACGGTCCTGGGATCAAGTCCCGCATCAGGCCTGCTTCTCCTTCTGCCTGCCGCTCCCCCTGCTTGTGCTCTCTCTCTGACAAATAAATAAATAAAATCTTTTAAAAAAAATAAAAAATAATAATAATTTGGTTTGTACTATCATATTAGCAAAATGATTTCATTATCACATTATTTTAAGAGTAATAAAGTGGAACTACTAAAACGTTAAAAGACAGAGAAATAGTCAAATCCACTATGAAACAGTAAAACTTTTGACTATTACAAAGCCATAAAGTAACAGCACCAAGGAAAACATGTTATGTTTAAAAAGACAATTATATGGGGCGCCTAGATGGCTCAGTCAGTTAAGCGGCAGGCTCTGGATTTCAGCTCAGGGCATGATCTCCAGCTCCTGAGATCAAGCCCCCAGACAATGGGCTCTGCAGGGAGTCTGCTTGAGATTCTCTCCCTCTGCCCTCCACCTACCATGTGCACACGCAGACTCTAATTTAAAAAAAAAAAATACAATTATATATGGGGCGCCTGGGTGGCTCAGTGGGTTAAGCGTCTCCCTTTGGCTCAGGCCATGATCTCAGGGTCCTGGGATCCAGCCCGGAGTCTCAGACTCCCTACTCCACAGGGAGTCTGCTTCTCCCTCACCCTCTCCCTCTGCCCTGCCTCCCTGCTCCTGGGCATGCTCTATCTCAAATAAATAAAAAGTCTTTAAAAATAAAAAAAAGACAATTATATGATTATTAACCACAGAATTATATACAAGTATGGACAGGATTAGTACATTATATTAATATATTATACAAGTAGAATAAGAATACAGAAAAATGTAAGATAGGTGAGAATTAAATTTTTTTCCTTTTGAATTTCCTTTAATCATGTTATATTCTTTTCCAATAGAAAGTTTTCAAGTAGCACATTAAGCTCTACTATACTTACTTGTATGTATTATGTACTGACATAAGTAGAAAAAATTTTTAAGTTTATAAATTACCTAATTTCTTCCCAAAAAATACTGTTTTACATTTCAAATAATAAATATGTCTGATTTTGGAATTTCCTACAATCTGATGCTAACCCTACACCTTTACACCAGCTATAACATGTACAACTTTCCCTAACTTTTAAGTCTTACAAAGCAATCTCCAATCCCAACAAGGCATTCCATTTACTACAAGTCTGTCAAACTGACAATCTGAAAGAGGAGATAAAACTCGAGGCAATAGCTGACAGAAGATAAAATTTTAATTCTTGCATCAGGAAAGCTTATTTGCCCTTACTATCTCAGTTTCAGCAAGCATATTATATTGGAAATTGAAATTCTAACAGAAATTCCCTTCTGCAAATCAGAAAGACCAAATGAGACAACCTGCCTCTGACTCAGCAGCTTTCTTTTTCTTTACAACCTGTACTTAAGTTGCAAGGGTAAGACTAACGTTCAAAACGAGCAGCAAAGCCAATGCAAAATCAGTAACTGTCTTGGCAGGAAACTCCAAAGAAAATATGAGATGTTTTGGTCCTAAATGGAAGATACACAAAGAGCAAAGGTGCCTTTATGTATCTTTATCATTTAAATCCTTGTGTATAGCTACAAACTAGCTTTTACTGAAGATACTTAACATGTTTATAGAGAGCACCTCAACCAAATAACCTTCCAAGTCTGGCACCACGAATTGTCACAGCCTACACATCACTGCAGTTCCTTATAATTTAAAACATTTGCGTTTTAAGAAGTCCCCACACACCAGCTCTACTGCCAATTTCCTCAGCTGAAAACTCAAGTTTATACTACAAAATACTATGTTTACTCTCAACAACAGGATGCACTCATTTACAAATTAGAGTATAAATTACTCCAATATACAACTTCAACATTTCTAACATCATTGCTTGTCTATTATCCAAATTAACAAGTCTAAAAACGTAGTGCACTAAGTGAGGTACTATGTATGGCCAAAATCAACTAGCATATTACCGGTTCACTAAAATCAACTATTTTGCAAAATGGCCACACGAGATACCAATGTAGTGCAAAGTGTGGATTGAGTTTGTCATTATGAGAAAAATGAGTCAAAACAAGCCTATACGAGGCAGTTCACCCTCACGAATACAAATCTAAATTCATTTCTGAGTCCCCAGTCTCACAGCAAGAGGACAGTTTATCAACCTTTTAACGGTAATTAATACAAAGAACAGGGCAGAAAATAAAATATAATGGGTTTTTTTTAATGATTATAACTGAACAAGAACTGACAGACATTCTTTAACGCACAGAGTTTTCCTTTTGATACCGATTTTGCTCTTACGTATACACAGAACATCATAAACTATGCTCTTCATTTCGGATAGCTTAATACACACGCTCCCCTCAAATCAAGTATTCATTAAAAACTTGGCGCCTTGGCCCTAATATTCTTCCCTGTCTTACTATACCCCTCACCTTCTAAACCGGAAGACCGGAAGGGAAGAGCTACTCCTACCGCAAATTGGGGTCTAGGGAAAAAGACTTAACAAGAGTTTGAACACAATTAAGCAGTCTCAGTAAATCAAATTCCCAGATTACGATGTTTGACAATCTCTTTTAGGCAAAACACACAGACAGCTGAGGGTTCGTTCGTTACTGGAGATGACACTTACCCTCATATTTGCACAAGTAACTTCGGTAACTGGCCTAAATTTTCCCGTGTGAAACAAACACAAAAAAGGATGGGACGTTGGTACTCTTTAAAACTGGGTCATTCCTTATTTGTTCTGATGCGACGGAAGGGAAAAAGGTCCATGAAGCAGCAAAAGAAAAAAAGACAGCATCCTCAGTGCAGAAAAGTTACAGCTCTCTACACAAGTCAGGGCACTAGGCGCTCATTAGTTGGTTTTATTTGTGTTTAGTCACTCGGAGTTTAATGGCACCAGCCTTCCGAAAAGTCATCTCCCACAAGGAAGCCCTGAGGATCAGCCACGGTAAGGCAGAGGAGGACATGCCCTCCATTCACCTGCGACACCTGCCCGGGCCCCCAGGTCTCCCCTCGCGGTCTCCGGACCCTTCTCGCCAGACCCAGCCCTCGCTCTCCACCCACTCTAACCCAATCCCCGCCCCCTCCGCGCCCAGCCCCCTCCCACCCGGCCGTCGCCCAGGAGGTCCCCAGGGCCCAGACCCCTCGCGCGTCCTGGCAAGTGGCTCTCAGGAGCCGGGGCGGGCGGCGCGGGGAGGCCCGTCCTGGCGCGGCCTCTCCCCCCATCATCACTCCCCGCAGGCTCCGGGGACTCCCCGCCCCCGGAAACCGCGGAGAAACTAGGCCGGGAACGCCAGCCCCGGCCACTTTCCGCCTGCTTGGCGACCCCCCGCAGGCGGGCCATCGGAACTCAGCCCTCGGAGTTGCTACCTGCCCGGAGCCCCCCGCAGCACAGGAGCGCGGGCCCCGCGGCGGCGCGGCGCAGGGTTCCTCCGCGAAAGGCCCTCCACCGCAGACTCACCTGCCGCCCGCTCCACCTTCAGTGCCACCCGGACACAGCCCCTTCCTGGGGCATGAAAGCGCCGGCTTCGCGGCCTGCGCGCCCTAGGCACAGCCGGGCGGGGGACTTGCTCCCGCGGCCGCCGCCTCCACGGCCCGATCTGCGCCTGCGCCGCCTCACGGGCTCGGTCTCGAGGGGCGCCGCGTGCAGCGATAACGGCCGGGAGCGCGAGCTCGCGCGGGCGGCTCTGCTCTCTCGAGTCCGGCAGTGCGGGCGGCGGGTCGCTTAGGAGCTGCCCGCTGCACTACCGCTCCGACAGCTGACGGCCATGTTTCTGTTCCCTTTTCTTTTTTTTTCTCCCCCTCCTTCCGCCCCTTTCCACAGAACAGCACTTTCCTTTTCCCCCCCCTCCCTCTCCCTTTCCTACTGCGGGGGCGGGTGGAAAAGGACGTGGGGGAGGGGTGGGGAAGGGCGGGGCAGAGCTAGAGCCCCGCCCCCGGGGAGGGCCGAGCCCGCGCGGCCGCTGCTCCCCTCCCCCCGCCTCCCGCGGCGACCCCCGCGGGGCGTGAGGTCCCAGCCCCACCCCGTTGGAGCCCCTCCTCCGCGTCCGCTCTGCCGGTCCCCAGCCGAAATCGAGCTGGGAGGAAAGAGCCCTGAGCGCTGCTTTGCACCCCTTCTTGCGGGGCTCAGACTCTCTGTGTGGTGTGGGTTTATTGCCTTGGCCTCAGGCAGGTGGCGGCTGCTCCTCTCCGCTTTATCCAAGACGGGGAAAGTGACGCTGAGTCCCTCAAAGTCATTGAGAATGCCGCGCGGGATGCAGGTCTCTGGAAGAGAAGTTTCGTTCCCACGGTGGCAGTTGGAATTTCCACGCATGACGGGGGAGGGAGGGGGGCTCTGAGGCTGGAGAGAGACCCGCGGACTGGCGCTTCCCGAAGTCCTTTCCCCGCTGCAGCGTCCCAAGAGAGTCCTTGGCCGTGCCCCGTGTCGCTGCCTCGGCCGGGATGTCGGGATGGGGACTCCAAATGGAGAAATGGCTTGTTTTAAGTCCTCTCCTGCCTCCTAAGTGTAGGCTCCTTATCTACACGGATGCATGCAAAGTCCTTTCGCCTTCGTGCAAATTTTGCAAACTATTTTTGACAAACGTTTGGAAGTTATTAGAATGAGGAAAAATAGCAACTAGTTATTGAGTAAGAAGCAAGTGGTTTGAAACAACATTTTTTATCTCCTGACAAAAAAATAAAAATAAATGGCGAATGATTTCACAGATTCCATGGCAGGTCAAAATTAGAACGGGTAAGATTTGGGTATCTCTGATGAATATTCAAATATATAATGATCATTTTCCTGAGAATTACTCTCTTGATTCAATCTGCACTTTTGATGAAAAGTGTAAGATTAGACCTCAGTCATGAGCGCTCTGTTGTCGGTTTACTTCTGAAGTTTATTGCATATACAGATAGTTCGAATTTTGTAGCCAATGGCAGAAACTATTTTCCTAACTACATTAGCAGTCAGAATTGATTCTATAGAAATGCACAGCAATAGATATAAGGCTTATTTAGTAATAGTTTGGAGTCAGTTTGAGCACAGTGAAAACCAATCTTTGACAACCTGGACAGAAGTTTTTCAAGGAACTAATAACTGGAAATTTAGCTTGAGGACTTCTTGTCCTTCCTTTCTCCAGGCATATTAATTAATAGTTTTAAAAGATTTAATATAGACAAGATGTCTTAATGGATAGATTTCGTTAACACACTTAGGGAGTTTTTTCTTCTGGGTTTTTTGCAACCACAGAAGTGAAAAATGGAAGAAGCAATGTATCTCCTCCATTTGATTGACAGATTTTTCTCAGTTTGCAATGTGGGATTTAAGAATTTCTTTAATTTTTTTCACTATTTTAATTGTCCTATAGATTTCCCATAGATTTGTCATTGCCATTGTCTACCTAAAGTTTCATGGAATGAACTTGTATATTTGGGGCCTAATTTTCTTACCTCGGTAGCTGTTCTTAGGTCTGAAAGTCCTTGATTCAGCAACCTTCTCAACTGCAATCTTATGTGCCCAGCACTAAAATAAGTTCATTTTAATTTTTAACATGTAAATATTTGAGTCTAAAACATGGGAGAGGAGCTTGTTATAATCCTATAGTATCATAGTTTCAGCTGAGCCTTTCTAGATGCAAGAATGCATAGAAGAAACACCCAGTCCATTGAAGAAGGGAATACAGACATGTGATTGGGCATGGTCACTGCAGATTTCTGTGGATCAGCATTGCAAAAGAGTTGAATGGAAATCCTGTAAATTTCCTTAAAATAAACAAGATATTTTGGGTAGCCATCTTCAGTGCTGAAGCATCCCATATTATTTTCCTCTTCCTGTTTGTTCCCTCGAAAAACTAAAAATTGGCTATCACAGGAATATTCAAAGACCTTTATACTTCTTTATTTCTTTTGATCTGTTTTATTCAACTCCATGTTTAACAGAAGCATTATAAATCTAACAGTTGAATCTGATTATGGTAATTAATTATTTTTAGAATTTCTTTTTTTATTTTATTTTTAAGTAATCTCTACACCCAATGTGGGGCTTGAACCCACAACCCTGAGATCAAGAGTCATATGCTCTTCTGGCTGAGTCTGCCAAGCAACCCCTATTTTTGTAATTTCTTAACGTCTGAATTCCATACTAGATTGTAAGCCCTTGAGAGCAAGGTTCACATGTCACATGTATATTCATATGTCATGTTCTCTTTCAGATTCAGAATAACCAATATATGATAGACTTGCAAAAAAATATTTGATGAATGACTGAAATAAATCATGGCTCCCTCACTTTCTTCCACTCCGTCCTCAGGTGAGTTACTTAATTTTCCTCATGTGTAAAGTGGGTAAAATTATATTCATAAGAAGTGAGATCATTTATTAACTTACAATAAGCTATAATATCCAACAGACCAGTCCAGTAATGAATACTTAGCACATGTGGTAGGCAGCCTTTCGTTGTAGATTACAATGATCCCTGCTTCCTGATTTATGCCCTGTGTAATCTCCTTACACTGGGTGTGGAGTGGACTTATTGACTAGCTTCTAACACACAGACGACATCAGAAATGATGAGATGTCTCTAACAAGATGAGGCTATTAAAAAAGAAGACCTGTGGCTTCACTCTTGGATTCTTTCTCTCTTGTCCTGCTGGATTGCTTACTCTGGGGGAAGCCAGCTACCATGTCATCAGGCAGCCCTGAGAATGAGTTCAGAAGTGTATCCTTGCCAAGTTGAGCCTGGAGGTGACTGTAGCCACAGCTAACACCTCCGTTTTAGCCTCCTGACAGACCCTGCGCCAGAATCACCCAAATAAGCTGCTTCTGCATTCTTTACTCACAGAAACTGTGAGATGAGAAATGCTTCTTGTTTCCAGCTGCAAAATTTGGGGGGGGGGGGCGGTAATTTCTTTCATAGCCAAAATTATTAATACATCATAGTAATACCTGGAAGATAGCAAGTGTTCATTAATGGTAGCTCTTCCTTGACTGAGTCTAACAGGGTTTTGCATGTGTTTTCTTAGCATCCTATCACACTAAATTTAATGATAATGGTTACAGTTGCAATAAGAGAAGGTATCCAGGAAAAGACTGACTTCTCCTGATCTGTTATTTATAAACTATCTT
The DNA here is from genome assembly GCF_004348235.1 of Phoca vitulina. Classification (NCBI taxonomy): domain Eukaryota; kingdom Metazoa; phylum Chordata; class Mammalia; order Carnivora; family Phocidae; genus Phoca; species Phoca vitulina. The sequence continues at coordinate 1,767,263 of NW_022589770.1, forward strand.
TGCTCCAAAAGAGTCCATTAAAATGTATTTCATATGATATCTAGGATTTGCTTCAAAATAATGCAATGGGGGTAGAATGGTGAGTAAGTAGGAGTTTAGGTAAAACAAAATTGGACGATTGTTGAAATGGAGTGATTGCTACTGGGGGTTCTTTGTGTTCTCTATTTTTTATGGCTTTTTAAATTTTTTCATAATTAAAAAAAGTGGTTTTAAGTATTTCATGGAATCATGAGTTTGGAGTAGAGGGAAACTTTAGAGATCATCTATTCTAATTAACTCATTTGATAGATGGGGAAATTAAGGTCCAGCAAAGTTTATTGATGTACCTAGAGTTTCCCAGTCTCAGCTTTAGTGATTTCATATTTGAGTTTGGAGGAGAAACTACTAAATTCTTAGCTCTTTTTTTCCCAGTCAGAGTAATTTAACTCTAGATTCTCTAGGGTAGCCTCCATAGCATGAAAATCTGAGCCTGATCTCCACTTTCTAATGTATAATCCACATATCGTACACTGGTAAGCTATTTGGTCCCAGCCCCTCAATCATCAATTTTTGAAAACATAGGATTTGAAGGCCTGGTGATTCATGCCTGCAGGCGCTATGTTATTCTTCTAGAAAAGAGTTTTAAGTAAGAATGACACCAACAAACACTAGATCTGCATTATTCATATATCTAAATGAGCCAGTGTGTCCTACTCTGCACAGGAAGCCTTAGCACACTCTCTTTATGCTCCACTCCAGTATCTTATCTGGCTGTGGACTCTGTCTCAGCATTATCAGAATGGCCTCATCTAGAGTCTTTTGGAGTTAGTCAGCATATTCTTTATCCAACTCTCTTTACTAGGCCTACATAGCTGGACCAGCAGTGGGAAGGACTGGCACAAGGCTCTTGGTGTTGAATCAAAGTAGAGTAAATGATCCTGAGAACAAATCACAAAGAAGAGTAGGGATTAGCAAAAACAGAGAAAGAAATAATGGGTAGAGAGGTTGACAGGAAGATAGCCTATATGAATATCTGAGACACAAGGCCTCTTTTCTTTTATTTCTCACATCAGAGCAAATTGTCCTCACCACAGATCAAGAAATATATGTATTCTAGGGGCACCTGGGTGGTGCAGTCAGTTAAGTGTCTGACTCTTGTTTTCGGCTCAGGTCATGATCTCAGGGTCTTGAGATCAAAGCCCTGTCTGGGGCTCCAATCTCTGCCTGAGATTCTCTCTCCTTCCTCTGCCCCTCCTGCTTGTGTGCTCTCTCTCTCAAATAAATAAATAAATCTTTTTTAAAAAAAGAAATTTTTGTATTCTCTATTTCAAAGATCATTTTTTTAAAAAATTTTATTAAGAAATCAAAAACAAGGGGCGCCTGGGTGGCTCAGTCGTTAAGCGGTTGCCTTCGGCTCAGGTCATGATCCCAGAGTCCTGGGATCGAGCCCCGCATCGGGCTCCTTGCTTGCCAGGAAGCCTGCTTCTCCCTCTCCCACTCCCCCTGCTTGTGTTCCCTCTCTCGCTGTGTCTCTCTCTGTCAAATAAATAAAATCTTTAAAAAAAAAAAAATCAAAAACAATAAAATAGAAGCATCAACAAAAATAATAATATAATGAACTCTTCCTATGTTTATTGCCCAGCTTCAGCTCATAGTAAATCTTGCTCTCTCCCTCTCTCTCTGACAAATAAATAAATAAAATATATTTTTTAAAAGATTTTATTTATTTTTGCACGAGAGAGAGAGAGAGAGAGAGAGAGAGAGAGTACAATTAGGGGGAGGGGCAGAGGGAGAAGCAGACTTCCCGCTGAGCAGGGAGCCTTATGAGGGACTCAATCTCAGGACCCCAGGATCATGACCTGAGCCAAAGGCAGACACTTAACTGACTGAGCCACCCAGGTACCCAATAAATAAAATCTTTAAAAAAAAGAATCAAAGAATCAAAGACTGCTTAAAAATCTCAAGATTAATATTCAACTTCTGGCTTATATTTAATATGAGTTCAATAAGTGCAGTATTGTTTTACGTGCCCTGACAAAAAAATCACTGGGATCTGGTGCTAATACCCTTTACCACCTATTCAAATTTTCCCCTACTTTTATGGTTCCTCTCACACAGAAAAGATCAACTGAATACTAGTAGGTGTCTCTAAGAAGAATCCATAGAAACCAGAATAATTTCAACCCCTTTTTGTTGTTCACTCCCCAATTTACCTCTCTAGACCCAAATTTCCCTGAGCTATGGACTCAACCATCAAACTCTACCTCCAATTCTAGATGACATCTAACATTTTACATGTTCAAAACATAGCTCTTAATTCCTTCCCTGCACAATATCTCCCCCCCAAAAAACTATTCCTTTTGAAGCTACCTCATTTCATTATTTGGTGCCACCATCTTCTCTATCTTGCCAGATGATGTCCTCTTCCAGCCCCAGATCCAAAGATGGATCACATGAACTAGGGGTTAGGGAGGAGGTCATTTGGCAAGACAGAGGAGAAACGGAGCAGGGGTCGGCATTGGGAGAACTGTCCAGCACTCTCAGAGGCCACTCCTGGGAAGCCACAAAAGGGCCAATGTCTACAGACTATTGATGGCCATTTAGTGGGGCACAAGAGACAGTTATGTACAGTCAAATGAAGCAGTCATCTCAGCTGTGTGTCCCACCGTTGAGGCGTAGAGTCCTTCCATTGGCATCCGCCTGCATAGAGCTGTGGCTCTTGACTACAAGAATGTAAGCCTGTATCCCGAGACTTGAACACCTAACCACGTTGTGCCTGTAAACAACTGCTCTTTTTTAGTTTTCCAGGATACAGAACAGGGTGACCTTGACACCCAGAAAGGCATTAGTGGTATAGAAAGGAAAGCTTTGGAGGGACTGGGTAGAAGTGTATTAGATAAGCTGTTTTCAGGCATGGCTTACAATGCTGTTGACCATGAATTCAATGTTAAGAAATCAATGATATATATTAAATAAGGTTTCTTTAAACAGAAACACATAAAACAAGGTTATGTGTTGATTAGTTGAAGCGAATGTGAACAAAGGCTCTCAGGAAACTATTTCTGCTAGGAGAAGTGCTTAGTGTTTGCTAATTCAATGTTCCCTGCCTACCCTATTTAAAACAACACCCACATATGCTCCTGGGTGGCTCAGTCGTTAAGCGTCTGCCTCCGGCTCAGGTCATGATCCCAGGGTCCTGGGATGGAGCCCCGCATTGGGCTCCCTGCTCAGTGGGAAGCCTGCTTCTCCCTCTCCCACTCCCCCTGCTCATGTTCCCTCTCTTGCTATGGCTCTCTCTTTCAAATAAATAAATAAATAAATAAAATCTTAAAAAAAAAAAAAAAAAAACACCCACATTATATCATCTTGCCCTGTGTTAAATTTTCCCCATCCTCTGGTCACTGACATTTCTTGTCTATTTAGGTGTTTGCTATCAGCATGTAAATTCCATAAGGGCAGGAACTTTAGTTTATTCACTACTATATCCCTGGGACCCAGAACAGTAGTAAATATTGTTGGTGAATCAATCAAATAATTAAGCAGCCCATGAGGAGTCTGTTCTCTCCACCACTTTTCAGCCTCCATGTTTCTGGTCATTGTTCCATCCCAGGGATTACCGAAATCCTAGGACAGGTAAACCCCAGCTAGCTCTGCCTCTCCAATCCTACACATATGCCTGAGCATGTCTGAAACATCTGGAACTCTCATCTGTATTTCTTCCCTGTGCAGTCTACATGAGAAAGTTCTTTGAGTTGGGTCCAGAGCATTAAATACGGGTTGTGAATAATTCTATGCTAGCAATAACCATTAACTGACAATGCCTAAAAGAGAACAAAGCAAGTTAGCAAATCCTGTCTTAACTGACTCGAATGACATGTTAATTCTCAACCTAATGATTTATTTACTGGTGCCCACTGCCTTCATTAAAATTATTAGAGCATTTTCTTTTGAGCTTGTCAAAGGGAAAATTGTATTTGTGTTTACTTTAGTCACCAAAGTTAATTGCTATTTTAATACTCTTTTGATGTGCTAATAGCTCCTAATGAGGATCATCAATTAGAAAACTAAAAGGAGAAGGCAGGTTTCTGCAGAAAATTTGAATCTATTCCCACTACTCCCCTAAACTCCATTTCCTGGGACTTACTACTCATTTCACCTAGATTTCTACAGTTAAATCAAACTCGGACAAACCATATTCATTGGGAAAGAATCTAGCAGTTAGGCTTTTGGATCCTTGTTTACTCCATAAGCAAGTTCTTTCATGTCCCTGAGCCTCTTTCCTCCAGCATAAAATATTTATCTTGCAGAGTCATTTAAGATTAATCATCATTTGCAGCAAGCATTTATCAAGCACCTACTATAGGCCAGTCACCATGCTAGGTACTTAATCTTCACTGTCTACTACTCTGCCCTATTGGGGAATTGTCATTATAGTTTCCCGTGAGATAATGTATAGTGACTGGCACATACTCAGACAGGGGTTGTCATACTACAGCCCTTGGCCAAATCTACCCTGATGCCTGTTTTTGTAAATTTTTATTGGAACACAGACATGCCCATTTGTTTACTATTGTCTATGGCTATTTTTGCACTAAAATGGCAGAATTGAAGAGTTATGACAGAGACAATATGGCCCACAAAGATAAAAGTATTTGCTATCTGATACTTTATATATATAAAAAAAAGTTGCCAACTCTTAAACTAGGAGACCAACAAAAGTTAATTTGATTTACTTTTCCCTCCAAACAGGAGACCAGAAAAAAAAAAACCACACAAAAAAAACCAAACACAGACAAGCAGGGATAGAGAATGGGTCACCAATGACTAGAGTCCCAAGGGATCAAAGATTTTTACCAAAAAAAAGGGGGGGGGAGAATAGAGGTGAATGACCCTAATTTGTGACTTCCAGATACATTGCCTTTTGCAGAATGAGCAGCCTCCAGTATGGAAAGTGGCAAGCAATGTGCTTATGGACGAATTAGAAGTTAGTTATGAGTCCCCAGGGGAGAGTCAGGTGGAAGGTGTTCAATGATTAGGTTAAGGATGTGGAGGAGAAATCTGTTTATCATGGAAAATCTCAGGAGGCAGAGTGGAAAGCTTTGTAAAGGAAGAGTGAAAGCAGTGGGGGCTCCAGAATCTCTATAACCAAGGGACTTAGGGGTGCCACTGGTTGAAAGAATGTCACTTATCCATACCAAGAACGGGTAAAGGGAGCTGAAGGAGATCATTGGAGATCTGGAGCTGCTCCCTAATGTCCCATTGGCATTTCCCACTAGTGGGAGGTCAGGAATGGGAAAAGGAAGCAAAAGTATAAGCGGCACAAAAAGGCATGACAAAAAGGACTTATATTTTGAACAGTGACTGAAGATGATGACGGAAATGATAAACGTGGTAGAATAACCTGGCTTCAGGATTTCAAAAGGATTCTTCTCATAAACTTGCTTTACCTTGGGTAGAAGCCCAGGTCCTGGTAGAATCAGTGGCCTGGGGACGCTGATGGTCTGACCTGTAAATTTTGTAGGCCTGAAGTGACCAGGTCTTACACGATCAGTGCTTTAACTGTAGGTATCCAGCAGTTCTGTCAATGAATTTGTTTTCATTCTTTAAGCCTACTGGAATTATGGCAATCAGTAAGCCATCGTGCAGAAAGGTAAGTTGAAATAACCCAATGGTTAAAAAGAAAAAAGAAAAGAGGGGCACCTGGGTGGCTCAGTCGTTAAGTGTCTGCCTTCAGCTCAGGTCATAGTCCCAGGGTCCTGGGATCGAGTCCCACATCGGGCTCCCTGCTTAACAGTGAGTCTGCTTCTCCCTCTCCTGCTCCCTCTGCTTGTGCTCTCAATCTCTCTCTCTCTCTCTCAAATAAATAAATAAAATCTTAAAAAAAAAGAAAAGATAGTGAAACCATACTATCAGAAGTTCTTAGTCCTGTTTTTTGATATGCTGTTGCTTTCTTGCTTTTTTTTTTTTCCAAGGTAACACCATCTTTTACAATACTTTTGTAGTTGTAGGAAAGTCATATAAAAGGACCGTGATTTCTGGAAAGTTAAAAAAACAAACAAAACAAGCAACTACCTCTAGTGTTGTTTCAGGGGAGTTCTGACTCTAATGTATACTCTCCTTTCACCTCAACTAGATTTTTTATCGTTCAGTGTTCATGAGCCATTTTCACTACGTGTTTTGCAAGTCATGGCATCTCCAGAATTTTTAAGCAGAGTAGTAACTTGTTTAATATCCACTTTTTAATATCCAGAGAGTCAGTATCTTAGGGTAACTTTTCTGAAGATTCCATCCCATTCTGGGGCAAAACTCAGAAGCTTTTTTAAGTTTACCTGTTTGGATTCAGTTCAATGACTTTTTTTTTTTTTTTACCTTTGATCCTAATATTCTTCAGCTCTTTCATTTTTTAAACATATAAAAGTTATTTTAGAGCTGGACTTATCGACTGGTTTGCTCAGAAGGCAGCTAAAATCAAAGTAGTATTAGTAATGTTGTCCTGGTATGTGGAAAACAAGTTTTTTTGAGCTGACATGTTAGAAAAGCATTTTGGTTTCAGAGAAAGTCCACAATTATTTATATAACTCAGCCAGAAAACATACCTAAATTACAATTCATATTTTTTTATTAACATATAATGTATTATTTGTTTCAGAGGTACAGATCTGTGATTCAACAGTCTTACACAATTCACAGCACTCACCACAGCACATACCCTCCCCAATGTCCATCATCTAGCCACCGCATCCCTCCCACCCCCCACCACTCCAGCAACCCTCAGTTTGTTTCCTGAGATTAAGAGTCTCTTATGGTTTGTCTCCCTCTCTTGTTTCATCTTGTTTCATTTTTCCCTCTCTTCCCCTATGATCCTCTGTCTTGTTTCTTAAATTCCTCATATCAGTGAGATCATATGATACTCGTCTTTCTCTAATTTACTTATTTTGCTTAGCATAATACCCTCCAGTTCCATCTACATCATTGCAAATGACAAGATTTCATTTTTTTGATGGCTGCATAATATTCCATTGTTTATATATCACCTCTTCTTTTTTTTTTTTTAAGATTTTATTTATTTGACAGAGAGAGACACAGCGAGAGAGGGAACACAAGCAGGGGGAGTGGGAGAGGGAGAAGCAGGCTTCCTGCGGAGCAGGGAGCCTGATGTGGGGCTCAATCCCAGGACCCTGGGATCATGACCTGAGCCGAAGGCAGATGTTTGACAACTGAGCCACCCAGGCACCCCTATGTCACCTCTTCTTTATCCATTCATCTGTCAGTGGACATCTAGGCTCTTTCCATAGTTCGGCTGTTGTGGACATTGCTGCTATAAACATTGGGGTGCATGTGCCCCATTGGATCACTACATTTGTATCTTTGGGGTAGTAGTGCAATTGCTGGGTCATAGGATAACTCTATTTTCAACTTTTTGAGGAACCTCCATACTGTTTTCCAGAGTGGCTCCACCAGCTACAATTCATATTAAGTAAAGAAAAGGCAAAGGGCCGATACTTTTTCACTCATTCATTGAGTATTTACTGAATATCTACTAGGTGCCTACATTGTTCTAGGCACTAGGGTTGGAGCAAGAACAAAACAGATGAAAATTCCTGCCTTTGGGAAGCTTATATTGTAGTGAGGGAAAACAGGCAATGAACAAAATAAATAGGAGGGGCGCCTGGGTGGCTCAGTCAGTTAAGCGTCTGCCTTCAGCTCAGGTCATGATCCCAGGGTCCTGGGATTGAGCCCCCAAGGGCAACGGACTCCCTGCTCAGCGGGGAGCCTGCTTGTCCCTCTGCCTGCCGCTCCCCCTGCTTGTGCTCTTTCTCTTTCTGATAAATAAATAAATAAATATTAAAAAAATAAATAAATAGGAAAATATATAATATGGTAAAAAGTGATAAATACAAGAAAAAAAATTATGCTGGGAAGGGGAATGGGGGCTTTTGCCAGTGAGCTATTTGCAATTCTAGTCAGGACTCCAGTTAGCTTTGAACACTCTTGATTTCTTCAGAATGCTTTGGAGCTTACAGACACTTAACTAGAAGCTTGAAGCGTGTTCCAAGAGACAGGAATTGGGACTGGTGGTAGCTTGCCCACTTATCTGATTACTTCAGGCCTTATGCAGAGCCAGAGCATTATTCCACACACAGCCTTCCCTATGTTCTGCACCTCCTCTACCACTTCTCCCCTGCCAGTTGTTTTTTATTTATGCATTTAAAGTGAAAAGAGGGGGCAAAAGGCATTAGAAATCCTTTTGCTTATATTTTGAGTCTGATGCCTTTTTATGGCTTTTTAATTAATTACATATATATCAAAACTGTAAAATTTTAAAATTAGCATACAGTATTATATTAGTTTCAGGTGCACAATATAGTGACTCAACAATGCTATGCATTACTCAGTGCTCATTATGATAAGTGCCCTCCTTAATCCCTTTCACGTATTTCACCCATCCCCCCACCCACCTCCCCTCTGGTAACCATCAGTTTCTTCTCTATAGTTAAGAGTCTGGTTTTTTTGTTTGTCTCTTCCTTTTCTTTGTTCGTTTGTTTTGTTTCTTAAATTCCACATGGGAGTGAAATCGTATAGTATTTGCCTTTCTCTGACTTATTTCACTTAGCATTATGCCCTCTAGATCCATCCATGTCATTGCAAATGCCAAGACTTCATTATTTTTTATGGCTGAGTCATATTCCTGTGTGTGTGTGTGTGTGTGTGTGTGTGTGTACGTGTACCACATCTTACTTAACCATTCATCTATTGATGGACACTTGGGTTGCTTCCATAATTTGGCTATTGTAAATAATGCTGCAATAAACACAGGGGTGGCTGCATCAATTTACATTCCCACCAAGAATACACGAGTGTTTCCTTTTTCCCCACATCATTGCCAACACTGGTTGTTTCTTATGTTGTTGATTTTAGCCATTCTGACAGGTGTAAGGTGATAGCTCATTGTGGTTTTGATTTGCATTTCCCTGATGATGAGTGATATTGAGCATCTTTTCATGTGTCTGTTGGCCATCTGTATGTCTTCTTTGGAGAAATATCTGTTCATGTCTTCTGCCCTTTTTAAAATTGGATTATTTGTTTTCTTGGTGTTGAGTTATGTAAGTTTTTTATATATTTTGGATACTAACCCTTTATCATAGATGTCATTTACAAATATCTTCTCCTATTCAGTAGGTTGTGTTTTAGTTTTGTTGATGATTTCCTTTGCTGTGCAGAAACTTTTTATTTTTATAAAGTCCCAATAGTTTAATTTTGCTTTTGTTTTCCCTGCTCAGGAAACATATCTAGAAAAATGTTGTTATGGCTGTTGTCAGAGAAATTACTGCCTGTGCTATCTTCTAGGATTTTTATGGCTTCAGGTCTCACACTTAGGTCTTTAACCCATTTTGAGTTTATTTTTCTGTATGGTATAAGAAAGTGGTCCGGTTTCACTCTTTTGCATGTAGTTGTCCAAGTCTGGTGCATTTTTTAAAAAATGTAAATTCTAAAAAAATTTAAGGTGCACCTGTGTGGCTCAGTCAGTTAAGCGTCTGCCTTCAGCTCAGGTCCTGATCCAGGGTCCTGGGATCCAGTCCCGCATCAGGCTCCCTGCTCAGTGGGGAGTCTGCTTATTCCTCTCCCTTTGCTTCCCCCCCCCTTGCTCTCCCTCTCTCCCTCTCTCTCACACAATTAAATAAATAAAATCTTTTTTAAAAAAGACTATTTCATCGTAGTAAATAAAATTTTAAAATTTTAAAATAAATGAATAAAAATGTAAATGCTAATGAGTTCTAGAAATGGAAAGCACATGAAAGCAAAATTCCCATAGCTTTTGCTATTGCAGATAAACTGGTGATTGAATCCACCTTAGAATTTCTTTCCGTTTGAAATATGGCACAGTACCCTGGACAGCACTGAGTCAACGGTTTGGGGTTTGGGGTACCAGGTATACCACTGCCTACCTGTGCAATATGAGCAGGTCGTGTACCTTTCTAGGCATCAGATCTTCATCTGAGGAACTCTAAAATGCTGTGATTCTTCTTCTTGGTAATCAGTTCAAGTCATTAGTTACATAAGCCTAAATGAAATAAAACTTCCCTTTTTTTTTCAGGAAGTAAATATATGTGGCTAAGATGATTAACCAAGTTTTGTGGATAAGTTAAGTAGAACACAGATCTTATGACCAATTTACATGACTCTTTGATCCCCATGAATGTTTTTTTATTAGGAATATGTATCAAATTATTTGCATATATTTATATCTTACACCAAAGTGGATTTTAAAATATAGAAAAGATTAATTTGCATAAACTAATCTCAACTTTGAAATTTGAATGGCTTTAGAAAACTAGAATATTAAGATCAATTTAGGGCAACGTTTTTTTGGAACATAACATTGTGTTGCTTTATATATGAATAAAAACTTGATAAATAATGATAATTAAAATCATTGCCAGAAGGTTTGATAAGTGCATTATATATATTAACTCAGTTGAAACTTAGAAGAACCTCATTGAGGTAGATATTATTATCTCCTCCATTTTATAGATCAATGATCTGGAATTCAGAGGGAATAAATAGCTTGCTCAAGCCCACGGAGACCTTGAGCCTAAATTTGAGCCTGGGGCCTATCTGACTCTGGAGCCTTGGATCATTATCAGTATTGCTCTCTTAAGGAAGAACATTTTCATATGCAGTAACTGAACACTGGTTGAAGACAGTGCCAAGAGAAGATTAGGGGAGAGTGTACCGCGTTTTGTGTGACAGCAGAGATTTTGAGCAGATCCAGTGACCCTCAATTACCCGAAGTTTGTACACCCAGAGCTGCCATTTCCTATTTGAATTAAAAATATTATTTATTGTAGGGGAACCTGGGTGGCTCAGTCAGCTAAGCATCTGACTCTTGATCTCAGCTCAGGTCTGGATCTCAGGGTCGTGAATTCAAGCCCCACATTGGGCTCCACACTGGGCATGGAGCCTATATTAAAACATATATATATATATATATATAGTTTATTGTAATTTCTATAACAACTGAATATTCATTAATCCTGACAAATGTGTTTTTACACACAAGAGAATCATCAGTATATCCTTCTGATCACAGAAAATAATTTATTATAAACCTATTCAAGTAAAACATGCAAATGTTATCAAAAAAACCTAAAATTCAACCATATTTAACATAGATTTTTGCCTTTACAACAGTAGCCAAGGGTATTATACCTAAAGTACCTTTGATAATATTATTCTAATTTACTTCATTTGGATTTATGTATCACTCAGTATTTTGGTATATAAAGATAGTTATTGGGGCACCTGGTGGCTCAGTTGGTTAAGCATCTGACTCTTGATCTCAGCTCAGATCTTGATCTCAGGGTGATGAGTTTAAGCCCCAAATTGGGCTCCATGCTGGGAGTGGAGCCTACTTAAAAATAAATAAATAAAAAGATATTTATCTTTTCTCTTATAGATCATTCTAAATCTTTTCTCTTGTAGGTCATTATTAATAGCAGTTGTGGGGTGCCTGGCTGGCTCAGTCAGTGGAGCATGTGACTCTTGATCTCAGGGTTGTGACTTCAAGCCCCACATTGGGTGTAGAGATTACTTAAAAGTAAAATCTTTAAAAAAAAAAAATAGCAGTTTGTTAGCTCCAGGTTATTGAATACAAAGATCATAACATTGCATAAAATAGTCTATAATTAAAATTTTAACTAAGTTGGTTTCAGTGAGCCTAAGAAGTATTCCCTACCCCAAGTAAATTTCAAGTAATATACTGAATAACTTCCAATTAATAGTAACTCAGAATTCAAAATTATAATATGTTGGCAAATATTGACATTCCCTCAACTTGGACTTTTAAGTAAGGAAATATTTTTTAGACATTGACTACAGTATATAGAAGGAAATTGTCAATAAATATATCTGCTTTCTTAATGTCAGTGGATCACATTAGTGATCCAAATCAAATACAAATACAAAGCATTAACCCTGGACACACAGTTTTTGACCGACGTTTAAGCAAATCACTTAAATTGGCACAACTGGACCAAAGGGAAGGGTTTGGGAGGAAACATGCTCTCCGGCTGTTGGAAGCCATCTTGCTATAATGAGGGAAGCCATTCAACTGTCTGAAGATAAAGCCAAGTTACCTGGGAGAAGATTGGAGAAAATCACAGGGAATTGGAGCCGGAATATGACTGAATTAAACCTAAGGCTCTGGACTTACATTTCTGTGAGCCGGTAAAATTCCTTATATTTTAAAGCCATTTGAGATAAGTTTCCGACTCTTGCTGTTAAAAGCATCTTAAAGGAATTCTTGACATATTAGAGATCTTTGTTACTTTTCCATTATATGTTTTGTAAAAATTCTCCCTTCAGACCATATATTGTCTTTTATTTATCAGACATTAAAATCTATTTAGGGGCGCCTGGGTGGCTCAGTCGTTAAGCGTCTGCCTTCGGCTCAAGTCCTGATCCCAGGGTCCTGGGATCGAGTCCCACATCGGGCTCCCTGCTCCGCGGGAAGCCTGCTTCTCCCTCTCCCACTCCCCCTGCTTGTGTCCCTTCTTCACTCTCTCTTTGTCAAATAAATAAATAAAATCTTTAAAAAAAAATAAAAATAAAAAAATAAAATCTATTTAAAGTTATAAAGATTAAAACAGGTGTGGTATCAGTGTTCAACTAGAAAGACATATTTAACTTAGAGATGGATTCAAGGATACAAAATAATTTACAATAAGATAAAATTGGGGAAAGATGGATTTCTATTAGTATTGCTTTGTGACTCATACCACAACAAAATAAACTGTAATTGGTTAAAGGCGTGAATGACAAATAGTAAAACCATAAAAATGTTACAGTAAAAAATTTTAAAATAGGGTGCCTGGGTGGCTCAGATGGTTAAGCGTCTGCCTTCGGCTCAGGTCATGATCCCAGGGTCCTGGGATCGAGTCCCGTATCAGGCTCCCTGCTCAGCGGGGAGCCTGCCTCTCTCTCTCTCTCTGTCTCTTATGAATAAATAAATAAAATCTTTAAAAAAATTTTTTTTAAATAATTATGTAATCTTGACACAAGAAAGATCTTTCTAGGCTTCATGCCAAAGGTAGGAAATATACAAGAAAAGATATGGTTACACAAAAATTAAAATGTGTTCCTTTTTTTTTCTTGATTAGCATTTTTCTTTTTTTTAATCTTTTTTTTTTTTTTTTAAGTAGCCTCCATGCCCAATGTGGGGCTTGAACTCACAACCCCAAGATGAGATCACAAGTTGGATGCTCTATTGACTGAGCGAGTCAGGTGACCCTGATTAGCAGTTTTCTTTTTTTTTCTGATTAGCAGTTTCCAACTGTGAAAGTAATACATATTTATTATGTATTTATTATGTATAAAAATGTCAAACAATACAGAGTTGTATAAAATAAGTAATTAGTATGCCCTTCTTTTCTTCAATCCCTCACTCTATAGCTAACCACTTTTAATAGTTTGTATTAAATATTTCTGGGCTTTTCTCAGGACATACATACACATATAATGTGCATACCTAAATATATAACTTTTTCAAAATAAGAGTCCTTCTAAGTGATATTTTGCATGTAGTCTTTCTCCCTCAAAAGCATATCATGGACATCTTTCCTTGTCAACACACAAAGAGCTACTTTACTCTTTCTGACATCTGCCTTGCATATTCTAGTACATTAATGAACGTTAATGTATTGAATTAATCACTTATTAAAGTATATTCTGGATTTTTCCAGTTTGGGAGATTTTATTACAGAGAAAGTTATAACAAATATATGAAGGTTTGCTTTTGTTAATATACATGAATGGCTCTTTTTTTTTTTTTTTAAGATTTTATTTATTTATTTTGACAGAGAGAGAGACACAGCGAGAGAGGGAACACAAGCAGGGGGAGTGGGAGAGGGAGAAGCAGGCTTCCCGCGGAGCAGGGAGCCCGATGTGGGGCTCGATCCCAGGACCCTGGGATCATGACCTGAGCCGAAGGCAGACGCTTAACGACTGAGCCACCCAGGCGCCCCCATGAATGGTTCTTTCAAATCAATTGTGTTCCAAATAAAAACACAAAGGGCACACATTTAGATAAGAAATGACATAAAATATGATATTTACATGGGAAAAATAGACAAAAACAAGAAGGACGATTCAGATGAAATACACACGGCAAACAAATATAAGCAAATATCTGACAAATAAATATTTGCATTTACTAGTAATAGGGAAAAAAGAAAATGAGATACTGCTTTTCATCCAGCAGATGAACAAAGAGAGGGGGGGAAAAGAATGAAAAAAGAGGAAGTGTGGTGGTGAGGAAAAGGCGTTTTATAAACTAACAAGTATTCATTCGTATGTACTTTCAACAGGACAGTTAATTAATGCCTTTTAATCCAATGAGGCCATTTGCAGAAATTTTAACTAAAAATTAACTAAGTCAACATCTTTTTTTTTTTTAACTAAAGCTACATCTTAATTACATTTTAGTTAAGGCCATTACAGGAATGTTTAAATCCTATAGTGAGACATAATTTAAAATAGCAAATATTCAACAACTAAACTGTGGAACATCTATCTATGAGGTGGACTGCAACGCATCATATTAAGAATGATGTTGGGGGCGCCTGGGTGGCTCAGTTGGTTAAGCGACTGCCTTCGGCTCGGGTCATGATCCTGGAGTCCGGGGATCGAGTCCCGCATCGGGCTCCCTGCTCAGCAGGGAGTCTGCTTCCTCCTCTGACCCTCTTCCCTCTCGTGCTCTCTATCTCTCATTCTCTCTCTCTCAAATAAATAAATAAAATCTTAAAAAAAAAAAAAAAGAATGATGTTGTTGAAAAATATATTTTTATATGGAAAAGTTCAGGCTAAAAACCAGTGTGCACAGACGATTGCTTTTTAAATTAGTGTGAATATCCATACGCATACACATATATAGAAAAACACTGCCACCTCACATGACGGTGAGGTCATGGGGAATTTGTTTCCTTCAGTCTGCTTAACTGTATTTCCAATGAACACATATTACAATCATTTAATAAAAATTATACAATGTTGAAATGAAGAGTGTGCTTTGGTATAAGTTAAAATGTAAGACTTCCTATGAGGAGGAGACTGTGCAGGAACCAAAAGCAAACAGAACAGCTGGATTTCTATTGGTAAGGGAGGTGTGCTCTCTTTTTAAGAGAATAGCAAATGACTCCCTGTGGATTTGGAATTCACTCTGTCAGTGTAAGGATGTGTCTTTGTGACTATCATCTCTTTATTCTTAAGCCAAGTGGAAAGAGAACAAAGCGGTCAGAAGAAACTGATAAGGACCTTTAACTGATCTGGGGAGTAGGGGGAATTAAGAAAACCAAACCTCAATTAACTCTTAAAGTAATTTTGTATAGCAAGAGAGTCTGGACTCCGTGAAGCCGGAGGAAAAATCTCATTGAGCTCTTGTTACCAGTGGAATTTTGAAACTAGATGGGGGGGACTATCCTTGGTGGAATTTCGAGACTGAAGTGTGGGGACTATCCTTGGCGGGAGACCTTCTAACAGACTTATATTCAGGGTCAGTTAGAGAGAAGCCTTCCTACTCCATCTGGGAATAAAACCAAAATGTGATATATTTTGAAAGGTGGTAAAACTATTATATTTAGCCCGTGTATGTTTTCAATAAAATCTTGCGTGATGGGGTTATCATCTGAACATAGTGTTAAGCAATAGCCCTGTATGTGTTTTCATATTAGACAGAAGAGGAACTTAAAAATGTGATAATCTATCTCTTGGTTAACCATTACTGTTCCTCAAGTCCAGTCGTTTGGACAACAAAACATTAGTCAAGATAACACCAAACATAATTTACAGCTATGAAACCCAAACAAACAAAAAATGACCAGAATGCTGAATTTGAAACCTAAAGCACTTACAGTGGGAACATCAAATCCAGCAAAGCTATTAAGCACGTGATTAACGGGCAAGTGGCTTTTACAAGATTGACCTATTATTTTTAGATTTTCAGCAATAGTTTGCTAGAGCATACAAATGGTGATTTCTCTGTTTGATAAACCTACAAGTGATGACCTCTTTCAAGTGAGTCACACAACCTTTTCTATCTACAAGCATCACAACTGAAAATTCTGAGATCATTCTCAATATAACAATTTAAACAAATATAAGGTATACTAATTTATTTACTTAATATAGTTTGGTAAATGGGGTGCCGGGGTGGCTCAGTCTGTTGGGTGTCTGCCTTCGGCTCAGGTCATGATCTCAGGGTCCTGGGATTGAACCCCTGGGTCGGGCTCCCTGCTCAGCAGGGAGTCTGCTTCTCCCTCTCCTTCTTGCCCCTTCCCCTCCACTCATGCTCTCTCTCTCTCTCTCAAATAAATAAATAAAATATTTTAAAAATATATTGTTTGCTAAATCCCGATACTGGCTGATTTAATCCATAACATACCATATAGTTAGGTATCAAGGTTGGCTGCCAGATATGGACCTTCGGGCTTGGGAGTGATGAAGTGACCTTGTCTCCCTCCAAACCCGCCAGATCTGCTCATGTAGGCAACTGTTTACATTTTTAGTCCTCTTTAGAAAAATATACAGAAGCTAACTATTTGACACCAGCCTTCCTGTACTTTCCTTGTATTCTGAATTTTACTGTTGGCCTTTTCTGCCTCGACACTGTGATTTGTGAGTTGGGCTTTGGACTCCGATTTTAGTTTATTTGGTTTCTCATATTTTGGATCCTACCTCTGGCATGTTTTTTCACTTTTGTTCCATCCTGAGCTTGTCTCTCAATTCAAATTCCTGAACTTGACACCCCCAAGCTCCACCTCCACACCTCTTTTTTTTTTTTTAGTTTTATTTATTTATTTATTTATTTATTCGAGACACAGATATACAGAGAGAGAGAGAACATGAGCAGGGGGAGAAGCAGAGGGAGGGGGAGAAGCAGGATCCCCGCTGAGCAAGGAGCCCGATGCGGGGCTCAATCCCAGGACCCTGGGATCATGACCTGAGCCCAAGGCAGACGTTTAACCAGCTGAGCCACGCAGGCGCCCCCACCTACACACCTCTTAAATGGAGATACTGTTTCCCTAAGTCCTGGAGACTAAAACCAACAGGGAAATATTAGCTCAGCTAGAAAAGCATCTTTCGGGCGCCTGGGTGGCTCAGTTGGTTAAGCGACTGCCTTCGGCTCAGGTCATGATCCTGGAGTCCC
>NW_022589770.1:1784844-1798799 GCF_004348235.1 Phoca vitulina
CATTCTCTCTCAAATAAATAAATAAAAATTTTAAAAAAAAAAAAAAAAAAGCATCTTTCTTAGTTTCTAGATAGGATCTCTTCTTTGGTAGAGGGTCCTCACATAAAAACCAAAATTTGTTAATCCAAAAAACCTGGTGCAAGAGTTACCTGTTTGCACAGGCTTTTCCCCCAAGGGGACAAGAAGAACCTGCTAGACTAGTTGCCATCACTCAATTAGAAAAGACATTCATGTGATACACACTTGAAACCTGTCTTTCATTTAACTCTCATCTCCTCATTTACCCCCCAGATACAGACACACTTGCCTGCCCAGCTTTGTCTGGTTTGTGGATAGTTTACCAGGAGGAACTAAGGTTTCCTGGCGCTCCAGTTCTGTTCTGGTGTCATTTCACTGTTCAAACTCTTCTGATTCTGCCACCACCCATCAGTCTGGGAAAATGTATATCTGTGAGCTTGTAAATGCATGAGGCATCAGGCATATGCTTACTTTGCATGAATTTGGCTGAATGCTCTTATCTTATTCTGAGTATATGAACTTGATGCCAGTTTGTTTAAATTACACTGTGAGATTACTAATACTCTTCTCATGGCCCTAGAGCTCTTTGGGTTACTTAATAGCTGAATAGTGTCTGAGGAGCATCATTATAATGCGATCTTTTTTTTTTTTTTAAGATTTTATTTATTTATTTGAGGGAGAAAGAATGAGAGACAGCACATGAGACCGGGGAGGGTGAGAGGGAGAAGCAGACTCCCTGCTGAGCAGGGAGCCCGATGCGGGACTCGATTCCGGGACTCCAGGATCATGACCTGAACTGAAGGCAGACGCTTAACCAACTGAGCTGCCCAGGCACCCATAATGCGATCTTTTTGTAAATACAGTGTTTTGTTGGTACAATTTGAGAAAACCTTAATCCCAAGTAAGTTTCCCACCAGCCTGTCACAATACCTGAAATTCCACTATTAGGGACTCATATCTTTACATCTTGAAAGGAACTCAAGACACCTAATAGTGTATTCTTATGTGAGTGTATGTCTGTGTGTGCCTGCTTATTTCAAAATGTTAACAATTATCCGGAGATAGTGGGATTATTATTTTAATTTTCTTCATATGTTTCCCTATTTTCAAAAAATTCTACAATGAATACATACACTTTTCTTATCAGAAAAAAGGTGCTTAAAATTTTTATACACTCAAGAATGGTAAATTTAAAGAGATTCTGAGCAAGTAGTACCTTACTGAATATATATTTCTCAAACTTTTTACCCTAATGCCAGGTCTCCAGAAGCCAGAAGCCTTCAGAAATAGGTATAAGATCCCAAAAGGAAGTAAATCCTCATATTGATAATGTTTTGTTCTTAAGCAGAACAAATATTCACATATTAATATAACACATTCTTTTGTACTCATTATTACACTAAAATTTTTTTTATTTTTTATTTTTTATTTTTTTTAAAGATTTTATTTATTTATTTGACAGAGAGAGACACAGCGAGAGAGGGAACACAAGCAGGGGGAGTGGGAGAGGGAGAAGCAGACTCCCGGCTGAGCAGGGAGCCCAATGCGGGGCTCGATCCCAGGACCCTGGGATCATGACCTGAGCCGAAGGCAGACGCTTAACGCCTGACCCACCCAGGCGCCCCTAAAAATTTGTTTTAAAGTAAAAAAGAAAATCCTGAGGGGATCCTGGGTGGCTCAGTTGGTTAAGCTTCTGATTCTTGATTTTGGCCCAGGTCATGATCTGAGGGTCGTAAAATGGAGCCCTGGGTGGGGCTCCATGCTCAGCACAGAGTCTGCTTGAGATTCTCTCTCTCCCTCCCTCTCCTTCTGCCCCTCCCCCAGCTCGATTGCACATGCTGGCTCACTCTCTCTCTCTCTCAAATAAATAAATAAAATCTTTTAAAAAAAGAAAATCCTGAAAGGGCTAAAGGTAAACTTCTTTTTTCCCAGTATTGCCCAGGCCTGCACGGCAGGATTTGTGCAGAGGAACTTCTTTATAGATAATGTGGCTATATAAGAAGCATTTCTAAAAATAGTTTAGGAAAACTAGAATGTGTAAGACATTACACGTTACACCTAATATGGACATTACCCACATTAGGCTAAATTAGACCCACATTAGGCTAAATTAGACCCACATTAGGCTAAAGTTTACCCACATTTTATGGTAAAGTTTGTTTATTTAAAAAATTTTTTTGTTCTCTGCCAGTCCCTGGTGATAGTTTAAACTATTGAAATTCTACTGAAAATAAGTTATGATGATAAGCATCATGTGATACCTACTCACATCATATTTGTGCTCCTTTTCAATGTCAGGTAAATTTGGGGTTTTTTTGTTTGTTTCTTTTTAAGATTTTATTTAACAGAGAGAGAGAGAGAGAGTGCTCGAAAGAGCACACGGAGAAACGGCAGAGGGAGAGGGAGAAGCAGACTCCCCGCTGAGTAAGGAGCCTGATGTGGGGCTCCATCCCAGGACGCCAGGATCATGACCTGAGCTGAAGACAGACACTTAACCAATTGAGCCACGCAGGCGCCCTCACCTTCTCTTTTTATTGTGTCTGTATTATGGATGCTAACTGAGTTTATTGCAGTAATCATTTCACAATATATGTAAGTCAAACCCCCTTCTGCTGTACACCTTAAATTTATATAGTAATGTATGTCAATTGTATCTTAAAAAAACTGGAGAAAAATTAATCAATGGATATAAAGAAACTGAATTGTAATATATATTTTTTTAAATTTTTTATTTATTTTTTGACAGAGACACAGCGAGAGAGGGAAAACAAGCAGGGGGGTGGGAGAGGGAAAAGCAGGCGGGGCTCGATCCCAGGACCCTGGGATCATGACCTGAGCCGAAGGCAGACGCCCAACGACTGAGCCACCCAGGCACCCCTGTAATATTTTTACTATCTAATAAATCTTCCCTATAAGACCCAAGAGGGCTGGGTCTATATGTATTTCATTTACTTAACACATTGCCTTACAATTAAGCCAACGCTCAACAAATATTTGCAAAAATAAATGAAAATACAATTGGTACTTCATTTTTTTTTAAAAGATTTTATTTATATATTTGAGAGAGAGAGAATGAGAGACAGAGCATGAGAGGGGGCAGGGTCAGAGGGAGAAGCAGACTCCCCGCTGAGCAGGGAGCCCGATGCGGGACTCGATCCTGGGACTCCAGGATCATGACCTGAGCCGAAGGCAGTCGCTTAACCAACTGAGCCACCCAGGCGCCCCTACAATTGGTACTTTGAAGGGTAAATATCATGGTATGTGAATTATATCTTGAAAACAAGACAGAAAAACAAAATACAATTGGTAAGGGCGGCATGCCAGGAACATACCAGACTGCAAGCTGCATGAGGGCAGGGGACATGTCTGGTTTATTCACTACAATATCCCTAGCACAAATTTAGTATACATCTACCACATTGCTCGGGAAATATATGAGTAAAGGAATGGATGGATAAGTGAATGGAAGGGAGGTCACTTCTCTGTGAACATACCTGAAAATGGAATAGACAATTAGCTACTGTTGGAGAAATCTACCCTTTTTTTTTTTAAAGATTTTATTTATTTATTTGAGAGAGAGAGAGCACGAGAGGGGGGAGGGAACCAAATTTAGGGGCGCCTGGGTGGCTCAGACGGTTAAGTGTCTGCCTTCAGCTCAGTTCCTGATCCTGGAGTCCTGGGATGGAGCCCCACATTAGGCTCCCTGCTCATCGGGGAGTCTGCTTCTCCCTCTCCCTCTGCCTCTCCCCTCTGCTTGTGCTCTCCCTCTCTCTGGCAAAGAAAGAAAGAAAGAAAAAGAAAGAAAGAAAGAAAGAAAAGAAAAGAAAGAAAGAAAGAAAGAAAGAAAGAAAGAAAGAAAGAAAGAAAGAAAGAAAGATCTTCAAAAAAGAGGGAGAGAGAGAAAGTGGGGAAAAAAATTTTTTTTTCTGTGATAAGAACTGTTAGGATCGTTTAATCTTGTATCATCTTTACTTATCACAATCAGGATTAATCAGAATTAATCTAAGCTTATACTGACTTTTCCCAAGATTGAAGGAGGATTTTAATCTTTTTGTTTTAAAGATTTTATTTATTTATTTGACAGAGAAAGAGAACACAAGCAGGGGGAGTGGGAAAGGGAGAAGCAGGCTTCCTGCAGAGCGGGGAGCCCAATGCGGGGCTCGATCCCAGGACCCTGGGATCATGACCTGAGCCGAAGGCAGACGCTTAACGACTGAGCCACCCAGGTGCCCCGATTTTAATCATTTTTAACATGAAGTTTTTGTTTGTTTGTTTTAACTTTTAGCCTTTTCTTTATTAAGACGGATGGAACTCAGGTACCATAGTTTGAGCGCTTGGGAGTTTCCCTTATCACTAGGTATAGCAAGCATAGTTGCTGTCTTTGTGAAGCTAGCATTCCAGCTACACCCAAACTTTAATGTGTGATCACCAGGAATCTTGTTAAAATGTGGATTGTGATTTAGTAGGTGTGGGTTGGATGGAGATTCTGCATTTCCTTTTTTTTTTTTTTAAGATTTTACTTATTTATTAGAGAGAGAGCGCGAGCGAGCATGAGCAAGGGGTGGGGGCAGAGGGAGAGAGAAAGGAAGAAGCAGACTCCCCACTGAGTGCAGAGCCCGATGGGGGGGGTGGGGGGTGGGAAAGCTTGATGTCAGGGGCTTGATCCCAGGACGCTGAGATCATGACCTGAGCTGAAGTCAGATGCTTAACCGACTGAGCCACCCAGGCACCCCCTCGGCATTTCTAATAAACTCACTGATGCTGCGCATGCTGCTGGTCCACGGGCCCCGATTTGAGTACAAAGAGTTAGGACCGTGTTTCTAGGAGAAGACCTGCTGAGGCTCTCCCTCAGATGTTTCTGTGTGAAGGCTGCCATGTCCTTTATTCCACACCACCTCTCCCCACCTTGGCAGCACCTCAGCCAGAACAAATCTCTGCTCCACCCACCCCCCAGCTTTCCGACTAGTTTCTTTTTCTTAAATCTTCAAGCGTTTGCCTGCCCCCAGCTATCTGACCAGTGGCTAGTTTCCCATCTCCAGAGAGGCCCTTTGTTCTGCTTCTCCTTGAGATGCTGCCACCCTCCCTCCTCCTGGGATAAGCATATCCTTTGTTTGTATTTATGGGCCATTAACTACCTTTATCTAAGAGATAAGAAAGATCAATGGAAACCAGCTGCCCTTTGTTCAGACTATTTCATTGACTTTGATATAAGCCTTTCCTTTACTCTCTGTTTTCATCCAAAGTTTACTGTTCACGGTATTTTATAAGTTTGGGAAAGGTGGTTATAGCTGAAGGCTTGTTTGGATCTTTGTTCAACATTACAATTCCTTAAGCTCTGGGGGCACTTGGGTGGCTCAGTCCATTGGGCATCTGACTTGGTTTCGGCTCAGGGTCGTGGGATGGGACCCCAGGTTGGGCTGTGCACTGGGTGCTGAGTCTGCTTGGGTATCTGTCTCTCCCTCTCCCTCTGCCCCTACACCCTCTCTCTCTCTTTCTCTCTCTCTGAAAATGAATAAATCTTTTTTTTAAGATTTTATTTATTTAAGAGAGAGAGAGAGAGCACAAGTGGGGTGGAGGGGCAGAGGGAGAGAGAGAAGCAGACTCCCCGCTGAGCAGGGAGCCCAACGTGGGACTCAATCCCAAGACTCCAGGATCATGACCTGAGCCAAAGGCAGAAGGCACCCTGAATAAATAAATCTTTTTAAAAATTCCTTGGGGTGCCTGGGTGGCTCAGACAGTTAAGCGTCTGTCTTCGGCTAGGGTCATGATCCCTGGGTCCTGGGATTGAGCCCCACATCCAGCTCCCTGTTCAGTGGGGAGTCTGTTCTCCCTCTCCCTCTGCCCCTCCCCCTGCTTGTGCTCTCTCTGTCTCTCTCTCAAATGAATAAATAAAATCTTTAAAAAAATAAAATAAAATAAAATTCCTTAAGCTCTGGGGTGATTGGTAAAAATTTTAGAAGCCAATAGAGACTAGCCTTTGTGTTAGCTGTTTTAGTGCTACATAATTATAGACTTTGAGAGTAGGAAGGGGCTTTCAAGGGGTTTTAGTTCAATCTTTCATCTGACAGATAGGAAACAGAAGCCCATGGAGTTTTCGTACCTTGTCAAAAACTGGTATACTGAGTCACCACACTGTTTCAACTGTGCTCCATTAGGGGCGCCTGGCTCGCTCAGTCGGTAGAGCATGGGACCTTGATCTCAGGTTGTGAGATCGAGCCCTGAGCCAAGCTCCAATCAGAGCCCCATGCCAGGCTCTGTGCCCAGCAGAGTCTGCTTGAGATTCTCTCTCTCCCTCTGCCCCTCCTCACTCTCTCTCTCAAATAAATAACTAAATCTTAAAATAAATAAGTGAATAAATAAATAAATAAATAAATAAATTTTAAACAATAAAAAAGGGGCCCCTAGGTGACTTAGTCGGTTAAGAGACTGACTCTTGATTTTGGATCAGGTCATGATCTCAGGGAGATCAAGCCCTGCGTGAGGCTCTGCACTCAGTGGGGAGTTGGCTTGGGATTCTCTCTCTCCCTTTCCCTCTGCCCCTCTCTGCCTCCCTCATAAAATAAAATAAAATAATAAAATAAAATAAAATAAAATAAATTAAAATAAAATAAAAATAAAAAAATAAACTGTGCTCGGGGCGTCTGGGTGGCTCAGTTGGTTGAGCGTCTGCCTTCTGCTCGGGTCAAAATCCCAGGGTCCTGGGATCGAGCCCCACATCGGGCTCCCTGCTCGGTGGGGAGTCTGCTTCTCCCTCTCCCTCTGTGTGCTCGCCCTCGCTCTCTCTCTCTCTCAAACAAACAAATAAATCTTAAAAAAAAATTAAAAAACAAAAAAACAAAAACAAAAAACAAAAAACTGTGCTCATGAAATAGTAAGGAGCTGCTTAGACCTGGCTGTGCTGAGATGTTTTTGTAGTACAGAGTGGATATGGAGGCAGAGGCTTCCTTCTCTCCATACCTCAACCAAAAGAGCTCCATTTACATTTTCATCTGTTCCACATGCTAGACTTCCAACTTAGATCTTCTTCTTCTTTTTTTTTTAAGATTTTATTTATTTATTTGACAGAGAGAGACACAGCAAGAGAGGGAACATAAGCAGGGGGAGTGGGAGAGGGAGAAGCAGGCTTCCCGCCTAGCAGGGAGCTCGGAGCCCTATGCGGGGCTGGATCCCAGGACCCTGGGACCATGACCTGAGCCGAAGGCAGATACTTAACTGACTGAGCCACCCAGGTGCCCCCCCAACTTAGATCTTAGTTGAAGAATGAGTTATATATCCACAAAAAAAAATTTTTTTAAAGATTTTTATTATTTATTTGAGAGAGAGAGAAACAGCATGAGAGGGGACAGGGTCAGAGGGAGAAGCAGGCTCCCCGCTGAGCAGGGAGCCCGATGTGGGACTCGATTCCAGGACTCCGGGATCATGACCTGAGCTGAAGGCAGTCGCTTAACCAACTGAGCCACCCAGGCGCCCTATCCACAAAAAATTTTAAACCATTTTATTTCACCAAGCTGCCTGCCAGTTAATCTTAATTTCATACCTACGGGTTAAAAGAATCATATTTTTCTATTTCTGTTTTAGTTGTAGAGTCTGAGTCAAAGGTAAAATTTTACATCTGTGGAAAAGCTAAGGAAGGGAAGTCTGACACTTAGAACGTTTGAATACAATATTTAAATACTCTTTAATAATGGAATTTTAGTCACCAACTAAATGCTATGAAAATATAAATTTTATACTTAGGAAGATAGAACTTGCATTATCCCATCTAATCTCTGTTGTATTTTCATGATACTTTTCCAACACTTACATTGGAAATTATACTTAGCATTTGATTGATTTTCACCTGGATCTTGGTAAATTTAACAACTTTATTGAAATAAAACTGATGTGCCATATGTAATGGTTAATTTTATGTGTCAATTAGACTGAGCTAAAGGATGCCCAGATAGCTGGCAAAACAGAATCTCTGGGTTTGTCTGTGGGAATGTTTCTGGAAGAGATTAGCACTGGATTCATAGACTGAGAAAAGAAGATCCTCCCTTACCAGTAGTGGGTGGGCATCATCCAATCCATTGAGGGCCAGGTATAGAACACAAAGAGGAAGGAAAGGTGAATTCACTTTCTTGTAGGCTGGAACAGTCCAGACTAGGAATTATACCATCTCTCCCTTGATTCTCAGGCCTTCAGACTTGAACTGAATTACACCACCAGCTCTCCTGGTTAATCAGTTTGTAGACAGCAGATTGTGGGACTTAGTCCCCCAATCACTAAGCCAATTTTTATAATAAATTTCCTCTTTCCTCTATACATATATATATCCTATTGGTTTTGTTTCTCTGGAGAATTCTGACCAACTCAACCATATAATTCACCAATTTAAGGTGACACAATCCATGGTTTTTAGTGTATTCACAGAGTTGTGCAATTATCATCATTATCTAATTCTAAAACACCTTCATCACCCCAGCAAGAAACCCTGTATTCATCAACAGTTACTCCCCATTCCTCTCTCCCCCAACCCCTCAAAACCACTAATCTACTTCCTATCTCTGTGGATTGCCTATTCTGGGTATTTCATATAAGTGAAATCATACAATATGTGGCCTTTTGTCATTAACTTAGTATGCTTTCAGAGTTCATCCATGTTGTAGCATTTATCAGTGCTTCAATCCTTTTTTATGGCTGACTAGTATTCTGTTGTATGAATATACCACTTTTTTTTTTTACCTATTCATCCCTTGATGGATATTTGAGTTGTTTCCACCTTTTGTCTATTGTGAAAAACACTGCTATGAACAATGGCATATGAATATTTGTTTGAGCACCTGTTTTCAATTCTTTTGGGTGTATTCCTAGGAGTAGCATTGCTAGGTCATATGATAATTCTATGTTTAACTTTTAAAGGAACAACCAAACTGCTAACCACAGTGGCCACACCATTTTACATTACTAGTCACAATGTACAAGAGTTCAAATTTTTCCATATTCTTGCTATATTAAAGAATGCCCTTATCAGGTATATGTAGGATTTGCAAATATTTTCTCCTAATCTGTAGTTGTCTTTTCACTTTCTTGATGATGTCACTGAAAGCAAAACAGTTAAACATTTTGGTAATGTCCAATATATCTTTTCTTTGGGGGAGTGCTTGTGCTTTTGGCATCATATCTAAAAAACCATAGCCTAATTCAGTCCAAGGTCTTGAAAATTTATACCTCTAGTTTAGCTCTTTTATAATTTTAGCTCTTACATTTAGGTCTATGATCCATTTTGAGTTAATCATTTTATATGATGTGAGGTAGGGGTCTAACTTTATTCTTCTGCATGTGACATCCACTTGTCTTCGTGCCATTTGTTGAAAGTATTCTCTCTTCATTGAATTGCCTGTCCTCCTTGTCAAAAATCAATTCACTGTAAATGTGAGGGTTTGTTTCTAGACTCTCAATTTTATTCCATTGATCCACATGTCTATTTTTTTAAAAAAAGATTTAATTTATTTATTTGACAGAGAGAGAGAGACACACAGTGAGAGAGGGAACACAAGCAGGGGGAGTGGGAAAGGGAGAAGCAGGCCTCCCGCCAAGCAGGGGGCCCAATGCGGGGCTCAATCCTAGGACCCTAGGATCATGACCTAAGCCGAAGGCAGACGCTTAACGACTGGGCCACCCAGGCACCCCCCACATGTCTCTTTTTATGCCAGTAGGCCACTCTCTTGATTATTATAGCTTTGTATGAAGTTTCAAATCAGGATGTATGAGTCATCCAACTTTGTTCTTCTTTTTCCAGATTGTTTTGGTTATTCTGTGTCCTTTGCATTTCCATATTATTTTTAGCATCAGTTTGCTAATTTCTGCAAAGAAGACCGCTGGGATTTTGATAGGGGCCCTTGAATGTGTAGATCAATTTGGAGAGTATTGACATCTTAACAGTATTAAGTCTTCCAATTCGTAAACATAAGATATCTTTCCACTTATTTAGGTCTTTTAAATTTTCTTTCAATTTTTGGTTTTCAGAGTACAAGATTTGCATTTGTTTTGTAAATGTATTCCTAAGTATTTTTTTTCTTTTAGATTTTATTTATTTATTTGACAGAGACACAGCAAGAGAGGGAACACAAACAGGGGGAGTGGGAGAGGGGGAAGCAGGCTTCCCGCTGAGCAGGGAGCCCAATGCGGGACTCAATCCCAGGACCGTGGGATCATGACCTGAGCCAAAGGCAGATGCTTAACTGACTGAGCCACCCAGGTGCCCCCTAAGTATTTATTTTTTGTTGCTATTATAAATGCAATTGTTTTCTTTTTCCTCATTTCATTTTTGGATTATCCCTTTCTAGTGTTTAGAAATACAACTGGGTTTTGTTGTTGTTGTTGTTGTTGTTATTATTAGTGATCTTGTCCCCTACAACCTTGATGATCTTATTTATTAATTCTAATAGGTTTTTCAGTGGGTTCCTTAGGATTTTCTATATACAAGATCAGGTCATCTACAAACAGATATTGTATTACTTTTTTTCCAATCTGGATGCCTTTTTGTTTCTTTTTCTTGCTTAATCACCTTTGTTATAAACCCCAGTACAATGTTGAATAACAATGGCAAAAATGTCTTATTTATGATGTTAGGGGAAAAGCATTCAGTCTTTTACTATTAAGTATGATATTATATGGGGCTTTAGCTATTTTCTTTTTTTAGTTTTTTTTATACCTTTTTTTTTTCCTTGAGAGAGAGAGAGCACGAGTGGGAGGAGGGGCAGAGGGAGAGGGAGAAGCAGGCGCCCCACTGAGCAGGGAGCCTGACATGGACCTTGATCCCAGGACCCTGGGATCATGACCTGAGCTGTTTAACCGACTGAGCCACCCAGGCACCCTTTAGCTATTTCTATAATACCAATACATACCCCAGTAGAGATGTTCAGGCTGAGAACAGAAACATAGAATAAAGCTCAGAAGAAAGACCAGGGTTACATTTGGAAATCCTTAGTATTTATATATAGTTGAGGTTATCAGAATTAATATGGTGGTCCAGGCAGTGTGCATAGGATGAGAAGAAGGCTGGGGATAGACCTTTTGGGAAACATCAATTTTCAATGGACAGAGACTAAGAGAAACACTCAGAGCAGTAATTTTTGAGTTTGGTCATTGAGAGTTACCTGGGGAATGTTATAAAAATACAAAATCCTGGGGCACCTGGGTGGCTCAGTTGGTGGAACGTCTGACTCTTGATTTTGGCTCAGGTCATGATCTCAGGGTTGTGGGATCGAGCCCCGTGTCAGACTCTGTGCTGAGTGGGGCGTCTGCTTAGGATTCTCTCTCTCCCTCTCCCTCTGTCCCTCCTCACATGTGCTCTCTCTCTGTCTCTCTCTTTCCCTCTAAATAATAAATAAATAAATCTTTAAAAAAGAAAAGACAAATTCCCAAGTGCTATCTCAAGTAATTCTAACGAGGAGGGTTTGGCCTTAGCTCCACAAGTTAATTTGTTACTCTAACCCCTTTGATCTGTACCTTTGTTTTCAATACCTATTTTGCTTTGAACACCTGTTTGTCTTTACTGAGAAGGTGATAGGCTGACTCTTGAAGAATTACTGAGTTGCGAGTGCGGCATCAACCAGTCAGCCAAACTAGAGACAGTTTGGAGGGTGGCCTAATATCTAAGTCATCAAATTGGTTGCCCAGTCTTGTCAGCCACACTAGGAATATCTCTCAAATCTGCCTCCTTCCATTTTTCCCACTTCCTTAGTTATTCATCCTCTTGTACCTGGTCTATAGCATTTGCCTACTTGGTCTCCATCTTTCCTCTATAGCTGCCTCTTTGCTGCCACCAAAATTATCTTTCATTTATCACATTATTATTTGTTTTCTGTTTTTGTTTTTTTTAAGATTTTATTTATTTATTTTACACAGAGAGAGAGAGAGAGAGAGAGCACAAACGGGAGCAGCAGACAGAGGGAGAAGCAAACTCCCCACCAAGCAGGGGATCATGACCCAAGCCGAAGGGAGCCGCTTAACCGACTGAGCCACCCAGGCACCCCATATCACATTATATTTGTGTTGGAAAACCTTTGACTATTCCCAGTTCGGTGCAAATGTTCTTCACTACCTTATTCTAGCACACCTTCCCAGCATCAGCTCCTACCACCTTTCTCCTTGTATCCCACAATATAAATGTATTGCCCTTCTATTGCCTTCTTCCTCATTCCTTGCACAATAATCTTTGACGTCCTTCAAGATCCCCCTTAGGTGACCTCTTCTATGAGGCTGCCCCTGATGGTCCCACAATGACTTAAGGACTTAGACAAGGGAATAACCAATGTGATCCTTAGTCGATCCAGAAGGAAAAAACCAGAACTTTAATTCTTTTCTTGCCCTTTTAAATGTGTGTGTGTGTGTGCGTGTGTGTGTGTGCATGCACGCGTGTATGTTTTTTTAATGCAAAGGCAGAACACTGCAGTGGATTCTGAAGCTAAGCTGCCTGGACTCAAATGCTGGCTCAGCCACTTGCTAGCTGGGTTTGATGTGATCAAGTTACTTAACCATTCTGTGTCTCAGTTTTCTCATCTGTAAAGTGGATATTGTTCCAACTACTTATCACTGCATTACAAACTACTCTAAGAGTTGGAGACTTAATACTTCATTATTATCTTCCAAAGTTTTGGAGGATAACTGGACTCTGAGCGGTTCTCATTTGGGATCTCTCATATGGTTGCAGCCATATGTTGACTGGGGCTGGAATGATCTGTAGGTTTCTTCACTCATGTACCTCATACCTGGGTTAGGAGGGCTTTAACAGCTGGGGCCACTCAGGTATTTCTCCGGTGTCTAACTTGTGTTTCTCCACATGACATCAGACTTCCCCTAGAACAAGGCATTTAGTAACATAACCTCAGAGGTCCCCAAATGTCACTCCTGCATTCTATTAACCAAGCAAGTCACCAAGGTCAGGTCAGCTTCAAGGGGTGAGGAATTAGACCTCCTGATGGAAGGCATGTCAAAGAATTTGCAGCTATTTTTAGAACACCATGGGTATAATAATAGTACTTACTTCGGGGTTGTTGTGAGGGTTGACTGAGCTACTATTTGTAAAGCATTTAGAACGATGCTTGGTACTTGGTAGTGCCATATACATAGTTTTAGCTCCTATTATTATGAACATGAGTATAATTTATAGATACAATATATTTAGGTGAATGCTCAATATTTTTATAATGGAGACACACAATTTTGAAGACTGCTCCTTAGTGTCATTTACCAAATTTTTGTTGTTGAGTATTAGTGTCCTTCTGAACCCACTCCTCTGTGAATTCCTCAAGGTCAGGGACTTTGTCAAAGTTTTTCTTTATTCTCCAGTGTCCAGTACAGTGCCTGGCACATGGAAATTGCTTAGTGATTTTTTTTTTTAATTAAATGGGTGGAGGCGTGTCTGGGTGGCTCAGTCCTTAAGTATCTGCCTTCGGCTCAGGTCATGATCCCAGCGTCCTGGGATTGAGCCCCACATCAGGCTCCCTGCTCCGTGGGAAGCCTGCTTCTCCCTCTCCCACTCCCCCTGCTTGTGTTCCCTCTCTCGCTGTGTCTCTCTCTGTCAAATAAATAAATAAAATCTTTTAAAAAAAAAATAAATAAATGGGTGGAAAGAATGAATGGAATAAGGTGACATTGCCTGGAACCAATGGGGTTCCCGGGACAGAGAACTTTCAGTGCTAAAACCAAGAAAATCTCAGGCAAACCAGAACAAATTGGTCACTTTAAGAATAAATGAATGAATGCATTTTCCAAAAGAGACCAAAGTTGAAACATAATGGTGAGGTGAGGTTCCTAGGCCAGCCCATTCAATCTTGGTAAACTCATAAACTCATAATCATAGTAAGATTAATAAATAAATAAAATAAATAAATAAATAAATAAATAAACATAAAATCATAGTAAGACTTTTTTTTTTTTTTTTTTTTTTT
>NW_022589770.1:1799199-2004739 GCF_004348235.1 Phoca vitulina
TTATTTTTTTGACAGAGAGAGACATAGCGAGAGCAGGAACACAAGCAGGGGGAGTGGGAGAGGGAGAAGCAGGTTTCCCGCAGAGCAGGGAGCCCGATGCGGGACTCGATCCCAGGACTCTGGGATCATGACCTGAGCCGAAGGCAGACGCTTAACGACTGAGCCACCCAGGCGCCCAAGACTTTTTTTTTTTTTTAAGGCTTGGAGTTTTGTTTCTGTCTTTGCTTTTGTTTTTCTTCTACTACTTCCTCTTCAAATGAAACCTTACTCGAGCACAGTATATATAAAAGAGGCAAACTGGACACTGACTGATGTGCAGAAGGGAGCACCTGGGGTTTTGGCTTTGGCCTTCTCTTTCCTTCTGTCTCTCCCTTTAGAAGCCCCTAAAGCACCACTGAAAAATCCTAGGGCATTACCTTGAAAGCCACTGATGTAATGAATCATAGCCCCAGGGCCCCTGGAAGTGCCTGCAGTTTGACCATTTGGCCCTTCTTAATCTTATATTCTACATCCTGCAGCCTCTGTCTGGCACAGTGGTAGGAGATGGGTGAGACAGGTGGACTGCCCCAGGGCAATAAAGGGGATAGTGGGGGAGGTTTCTAGCCAAGGAAAGGAGCTGCGCCAGATCTTTATAGGCTCCCTCAGAAACAGGAACAGGAGCATTTATGAAAAGGAAATAGTATTGGCACCAGGAGAGCTCAGCAGCAAGAGGAGAGAAGCAGAAGGGGCCACTGGTTTGTGCTGTCATTTGCAAGTGAGGAACTGATTGACTTTATAAACATTCTATCATCCCTGACTATTTTTTTAAAGGTTTTTTTTTTTTTTTTTTAAGATTTTATTTATTTACTTGACAGAGACAGCGAGAGAGGGAACACAAGCAGGGGGAGTGGGAGAGGGAGAAGCAGGCTTCCCGCCGAGCAGGGAGCCCGATGCGGGGCTCGATCCCAGGACCCTGGGATCATGACCTGAGCCGAAGGCAGATGCTTAACGACTGAGCCAACCAGGTGCCCCTAAAGGTTTTTTTAGAAAAATATATTTTATTTGTTTATTTGACAGAGAGAACACAAGGAGGGGGAGGGTAGGCAGAGGGAGAGGAAGAAGCAGGCTCCCCGCGGACCCTGGGATCATGACCTGAGCCGGAGGCAGTTGCTTAACTGACTGAGCCCCCCAGGCACCCCTTCATCCCTATTTTAAGAGAACGAGCTCTTCTGTGTATTAAGACCCTCGTACACATCAATAATCTTTGTCACAGTAAATCTACTTCTCATAATTTTCACTAAAGACACACTCAGAAATATGTGCAAAGATATAAACAAGGATATTCATTGCAGTTTTTTAATAGTAAAAGTCTCTAGGAGGACATGATAACTGAGCTGAAGGTAAGAGGGTGAATTGGATTTAAGTAGGCCTCTTGGGAATACAAAGAGGAGAAGCTGTTCCATGGGTGGGGGTGGTTTGGGGAGAGAACAGCATGCACTAAGGTACAGAGATGTGACACACTCCGGTGCATTGGGAAATTATAAGAAATTGGGAATGACTGGAGAAAAGGAGACATTGTAAATGGGGGAGGGGATGAAGCTGGAAAAGAGATCAGCGGCAGAGAGCAGAAAAAAGTGTAATTCCTCTTGCAAAAATCACAGGACTTTTACTCTGGGTGAAAAACACAGTCTTCAGGTTGGCATGTCTACAGAGAGATAAGAACTCTACCTCTGTGTGCAGGAAATTCAAATCAAGGGAAGCAGTGAACTATCCTTGGGTTTAAATATTATTTGCAACAATAAAACAAAAGATGAATGATTATGTTACTTTGATGTTGTATGTAATCTTCTTTATATATAATCCATTGGTCAAAGTTCAAGAACTGGTTATCTTTATAAAAACATTATAAAAAGTTCAAGAACTGGTTATCTTTATAAAAACATCTCTTTGCAAGATCATCGCGACAGTTCAAGAATTACTTGGGTAGGGGCGCCTGGGTGGCTCAGTCGTTAAGCGTCTGCCTTCGGCTCAGGTCATGGTCCCAGGGTCCTGGGATCGAGCCCCACATCGGGCTCCCCACTCAGCGGGAAGCCTGCTTCTCTCTCTCCCACTCCCCCTGATTGTGTTCCCTCTCTCGCTGTGTCTCTATCAAATAAATAAATAAAATCTTTAAAAAAAAAAAAAAAAGAATTACTTGGGTAATAAGTTATTTCTTATGCAAAAAAGTTATGATTTTAGGCAAGTTGACTGTACAACAAAATTCTCTGTATCCTTAGTGGATTTGTGTTCATTTGCATAAGAAGAAATTGTTCCAAATTTGTCATGATCACATGACCTGTTGTTGCCCCCGCTTGCCAGTTCTTAAACTCCTCTTACAGGTTCCTGTTTATCCGCCATGATCTGCATCTTCTTGCTGCTTCTACTGCTACCTAATCATCTCAAAGGAAGCTTTTTGTCTTGCCGCCTCCTACTTCATTGTTCTCTAACCACAAAGACCAAGACCAACCATCACACCTCACACCTCACAGCGTTTCTTGCATTAACAAACACTGGGCCAATGGCAGAACTGCTCACAGGTGAAAGGTTGTCAGACTCAACTGACCGCTGAATTGAAACAATCCGCGTTGTAAAAAGTCCCCCTGTAGGCCTCAGATACGTAAGAGTCTCAGAGGAATGTAATGGGTTCTGAAGAAACAATTCTTGGGGGGAGAAGTCTCGTAACGTGAAATCGGAAGATTATAAAGTTTTGGAGCTGTGTACTAGTGTGCATTTCAGAAATGATCTTATCCAGCTCCCTACGGATGAAACAGCTGAAGCCTGGGAAGGCAACGTGGTGACCTTGGGCGATTTACTTATTTTTCCTTGGCCTCGTTTTTCTTACCTATTACATTGATCTGAGCGGTACCCATACCTCAGAGGGTTATTGTCAGGCATAAAGGAGAGAAGGCAAGTAACTTAGAATGGTGCTGAGCCCAGATATGTCACTCAATAAGTGTTTGTTGCTATGACAGTAGATACAACAACGGAACAGGATTTCCTGAATCTGCTATTACTTTGCAATCAACTCCCCAAGTTCCTCCGTTTATCAATCTGTGAAATGAGGCTGGACTAAGTCTGGTTCAGGTTGTGCTGTGGAGCCTCAGGGCTCCTCTGAAGGACTGTAGGAGGGCCTGGCGAGGCCTGTGGGTGCGGGCTGAATAGCCACTCTCCCTCAACCAAAGCTGTTATCTTTCCTCTTACTCCTTAGATTTTTTTGAATAAGAGTTCTGGGTGGCTCAGCCAGTTAAGTGTCTGCCTTCGGCTCAGGTCATGATCTCAGGGTCCTGGGATTGAGCCCCGCATCGCTCGCTCTCCCTGGTCATCAGGGAGTCTGCTTCTCCCTCTCCCTCTGGCCTTCTCCTCACTCATGCTCTCTCTCTCAAATAAATAAATAAATAAATAAAATCTTTTAAAAAAAAAGTTCTGGGGCACCTGGGTGGCTCAGTCGATTAAGCGTCTGCCTTCAGCTCATTTCATGATCCCGGGGCCCTGGGATTGAGTCCCACATTAGGCTCCCTGCTCAGTGAGGAGTCTGCTTCTCCCTCTCCCTCTGCCTTACCCCACCCCCCCACTTGTTCTCTCTCTCTCTCAAATAAATAAAATCTTAAAAAAAGAGTTCTGCTTAAAAAATAAGCAAATAACTCTGTAACAAGATAATCTTTAAGATTCTTTCAGCTCAAGATTCTATGGTTTTGCAACAATCACACTATGTTCTGTTATTATAGTTTCAAAATAAAGACAAGGGTTTTAAAGTTTTAAAGATAAGATTAAGTTACGACTCTAGGCACAAAGCTAGGACAGAACTCTAGGTCTCCTGACACTAAGGAAGAGACATGATAATCTCTTGAGGCTAATGGGAAGGAGATTCTCAAATGATTAATGCTCAGTAATGGTTATGGACATTCTCATGTCTTGCTTACAGGGAAATAAATCCTGCATTTTTGCTTCTTAGTTTCTTGAGTCATTCAAGGGTATATATTCTTTTGGACAGGGCTGAGGACTATCTGCTCTATGATTACATTTATTACCCAATCTTTTCTGAGTAAACTGAAAATTCAAGCTTGCTGAACTATAGTTTATTGAGAAAGAGGAACTTAAGGAGAGATTTCACCAGCACATCTACTTGGATTTAATTTTTAGAAGGTTATAGAGTAGTTTTGCCACACTACTAAAATATCCAGGTGAGGATTTGTATATTTCAGATGTAATTCCCTGATATAGTTCTAATTTTCAGTGAACCCACTTCAGTGTCAAAGCTCTAATCAGGGGCACCTGGGTGGCTCAGTTGGTTAAGCGTCTGCCTTCAGCTCAGGTCATGATCCCAGGGTCCTGGGATCGAGCCGTGTTGGGTTCTCTGCTCAGCGGGGAGCCTGCTTCTCCCTCTCCCTCTGCCGCTCCCCCCTGGGCTCCCCTCAAATAAATAAATAAATTCTTCAAAAAAAATTTTTTTTAAGGGGCACCTGGGTGGCTCAGTCGTTAAGTGTCTGCCTTTGGCTCAGGTCATGATCCCAGGGTCCTGGGATCAAGCCCCACATCGGGCTCCCTCCTCGGCGGGAAGCCTGCTTCTCCCTCTCCCACTCCTCCTGCTTGTGTTCCCTCTCTCGCTGCGTTTCTCTCTGTCAAATAAATAAACAAAATCTTTAAAAAAATAAAAAAATTTTAAGTTCTAATAAAAAAGAGATTGTAGTTATGTCAAAATATTAAATGAGTGAAATTTGTTGGCACACAATAAGCTTATAGTATATTTTCTATTGGGTTATTACAAGTAGTCTTGTTATCCCTGCATTTCAGACTTTTCCAGGATAAAAAATGTTTCGGTTTACAAGTACTATATCAGATTCCAGTATGTAAATTCCAAACTGTTCTTTCTGCCTTGCCTTTTCAAGTGTCTCTGAACTAATGTTTCCATTGTATGAAATAGTTTAAGGGCATTGACTTTCATCAGATAAGAAATGTAACCCCAGAAAGTATGCAATTTTCTACTGTATAATTTTTTTTTATTTTAAGATTTTATTTTTAAGTAATCTCTACACCCAAGGTGGGGTTCAAACTCATGACTTCGAGATTAAGAGTCACATGCTTCACTGACTGAGCCGGTCAGAGGCCCATCTACTGTATAATTTTAATTCTCATGTAGAACACACTTAGTTCAGACTGTTACAAGGTGTTGTAGTCAACATAACAGATCTAAATGTAAATGAAATAACATGCTTCTGCATTTTCATGAAGATTTTATTAAAACCTAAATTTCATACTAATGATTCTTACACATGCATTTTTTTCCCCATAGGGTGGAAAGTACTGTACATACAATGAAAAGAAAATCTTTTGTCTAACCATGACCCCTATCTCTCAGTTCCCCTACCTGGAGATTACCACTAGTCCCAGTTTCTTTTCTTTTCTTTTTTTAAGATTTTATTTATTTGTCAGAGAGAGAGAGAGAGGCAGACGGAGGAGCGATGCAGGCTCCCCACTGAGCAAGGAGCGCGGTTCGAGACTCGATCCCAGGACTCTGGGATCATGACCTGAACCAAAAGCAGATGCTTAACCGACTGAGCCACCCAGGCATCCCATAGTCCCAGTTTCTTATCTATCCTTTCAGAGATATTTAATGCATTTTCTAAAAGATTTATTTATTTATTTCAGGGGGTGCAGAAGGAGGGAGAGAATCTCAAGCTGACTCCCTGCTGAGCTTGGAGCCCAAGGCGGGGCTCGATCTCACAACCCTGAATCATGACCTGAACCGAAACCAAGAGTTGAACGCTTAACCCACTGAGCCACCCAGGTAGCCCTTTTAATGCATTTTTCTGAGATAATTGTAGATATAAGAAAGCAAAACTTTAATATACCTTATTTTATTTGATCCAAAAAAATTTAACGGGCGCAGAGGATGTTTCCTCCTTGATCACAGAAGCATAAATGGAGGCTCAGAAAAATAAATCAAGCATTATAACTGTTCTATAATATTATTTTTTAAGATTTTATTTATTTTAGAGAGAGTGGAGAGCAGGGTGGGGACAGAGGGAGGGAGAAGAGAGAGAGAATCTCAAGCAGACTCCCCACTGAACAGGGAGCCGGACATGGGGCTTGACCCCAGGAACCCGAGATCATGACCTGAGCTGAAGGCAGACACTTAACTGACTGAGCCACCCAGGTGCCCCCCCATTCTACAATTATTAAGTTGATCGCACAGTTAGGTCTTTATTAAGCACCTCTTATGTGTAATGGAGGATAGAAGAAAGGCAGGCAGGGGCTGGGGACCCTGTCCTACGAGGAAACTACCCTTAAAAGGAAAAGACCCCATCCTGTTATCGCCCAATAGTCACCACCCTGGAAGGAGCCCTCCACCCTCTCCCATGGGAGCGACTACCTGATAGGTAGATGAGCGCGTGGACAAAAACCTGATTGGGTGGCAGGTACAGGGTTAATCAGATTAAACAGCCCACTCACAATCTCATAAAAACTCCTAGACTTAGAAACTCCGATGGCAACCCTCTCAGGTCCCCTCCCTCTCCGGGAGCTTTGTATTATCGCTCAATAAACTTTGCTTTGCGGCCCACCACTCCTCGTCTGGTCTACTTCTTCCAAGCAGCGTGACCAAGAACCTCAGCCACTAAAGGAAAAGCAATCCTGAAACACATGTAAGCCTTGGGTTGAGGGGCAGAAATGGGACTCCCAAGTCC
The DNA here is from genome assembly GCF_004348235.1 of Phoca vitulina. Taxonomy (NCBI): domain Eukaryota; kingdom Metazoa; phylum Chordata; class Mammalia; order Carnivora; family Phocidae; genus Phoca; species Phoca vitulina. Next base: position 1,805,901 of record NW_022589770.1, read on the forward strand.
AAATGCACTGTACCTAGTGCTCTTTCTATCACTTGGAGCAGTTCTTAAATGCTTCCGTTTAAACAACAGAACGTTTTAAAACCGGGGGAGGCTTTTTTACAATGTAAACATGTTTAATGAGAAATGTTAATTCACAAGAGTATCGTGTCCCCAACACCATTCTGTGACAGCTGAGGACAGCAGAAGGAGAAACGTGAAGGTTGGCTTTTGTAAATGTAGTAGCTGCCTGCCTCAGCATCGAGGTTTTCATTTTAAGGATTTCTTAGGAAACCCCAACTCTTACAAGGAAGTGTTGTTTTTGGTTTAATGTTTATCCTGCTGGTGCGCTCCACCCTTAAATGATCTTAGTGACTAATAGGACTGGCAGCTCGCTCACTTAGCAGATGCGAGGTCGCCTTACTGGCTTGTTTTTTGTGCCTTCTGCTAAGTTGCGGTTGCAGACAAATCAAGACTAAGGAACCTCTTTAAACCAATGAAAATAAGCCACAATGCACTTGCTCTCTGATTTTCACGTTGGCCTGGAACGGGCGCCTCACCTACAAGTCATATGGTCAGTGAGTGGTTTTATGTCCCCTGACAGGGGGCCCTCCCCTGCCACCACGGGTGACTCAGAAGGCAGGGAACAGGAAGGCATGAGATTCATGTGACAAGCCATTGGCCTTCACCAGGGCAAACAAAGCAGGTGGGATGTCTCACCCCAGCCCTCCAGCTTTATGTTGCATTTTGGAGAATTTTTTTTTCCCCTCCTCCAATTGCTTTGAATTTTCTCTTTGACCTAATTTCATCTGCGGAAAAATGCTGCCCGGAAGGGTCTGCTGAGATTTTGTCTGGGCCTGCCTCCCTGAGGAAGGCCAGCAATCTGTTTGCACACGAAGAATGGAAAAAATGTTTCTATGCTTCAGAGATTACTGGCCACAGTCTTCCCAACATGAATCAATTCCTTCCACCAGGGCTCATTTTCATTAGCTGGGAGAATGAAGCTGTCGGGATTCAGTAGTCGAGCTCGAGATTTTGAGAGACCATACTCGGTACTTTTCTCCGCCAGGTTTAAGTCTTTGTTTTGCAAGGTGTGGCCTGAAGGCCACCTACAGGAGGATCACTGAGATTAAGGAACGGTTATCTCTAGAGAAGGACCTGGGTATCTGATTTTAACTAGCAGTGCAACTCGTTTGCATGCACAGAATGAACTCGGCTAAATCCGAGTTCGCACGCTTTCATTAGCAACGGCCAGAGGGGGCAGTCCTGGGGAAGAGCCGTGTTGTTAATGTCACCCTGTCCTCACCTCTCTGTTTGCCCGTCCTCCTCAAAACGCCACTTGTAACAGTGTAGTGTGTCCCTCTAGAAGGAAAGAGTGGAGAGAGGAGGAGCTAAGGAAACAGCAATGTTCTCTCTGGATTGTCCTGGTGTAGGAATGAGCCACCCAGGTGCCCCTACAATAGGCATTTCTGAAAGGACTGGTTTTAGAAAGCAGTGGACCAAAATGCTCAAGAATCACTGAGGAAGGGGCACCTGAGTGGCTCAGTCGGGTAAGCGTCTGCCTTTGGCTCAGGTCATGATCTCTGGGTCCTGGGATCGAGCCTGCTCAGCAGGGAGTCTGCTTCTCCCTCTGCCTCTGCCCCTCCCCCCGCCTGCACGCGCGCACGCGCGCGCTCTCTCTCTCTCTCTCTCTCTCTCTCTCAAATAAATAAATAAAAACTTTTTTTTAAGTATGTTTTTAATAACATAAAGGTTGTATTTGCCTATTTCGTGTGTTGACTTTCGCACTCATTGTCCAAAATCAATGTTGGGTAAAACTGATGGCCTGGGTAACTTAGTGGATAGTGGTGTGTTTACTGAGATAGAAAACATGGGAAGACTAGCCTAAGCGGAAGGGAAGACTTTGATTTTGGATATGTTGATTTTGCAGTGTCTGTGGGACGTCCACATGGAGTTGGTATGAAGGCATTTATGGATAAGCTCAGCAGAGAGCTTTGAACTGGATGTCTGTACAATCAACTCTTCCCTATAGGCAAAACGGGTAGCAATTATGCTTCTTACCTACACCCTAATTCTCCCACGTAAGTTAAATCTCTCATACATTCTTTTTTGGCCCAAGGATACATAGTCAAGGATACACTTATCATCATGTAACCTTGGACAAGTTACAAAAGCCTCTGTGTTTCTCAATTTTCTCATCTATAACACGAGGGTAAAGAACTTTTACTATTGCTGTAAGGATTAAAGGACTTAATGCATGTTAAATGCTAAGAATAGTGCATGGTACACAGCAAGCACTCAGTAAATATTAGCTGTATTTTATACTTATGGCACCTGTACTTTTCTTTGTAGTACTTAACGCAATTGTTAGCATATAAAATTACCAGGTTATGAGCTCTGTGAGAGTTTGGGTCTGCATCTCTGCAGTATCCCTAGCACTGGTACATGGTAGATGCTCAATGCATGTTTATTTGATGAATTCATAAGTATATTTTTCAGAGTCATGGTTGCACCATTGTAAATTCCATTCCATATTTAAGCTGCCCTTGATTTAACTCAGATCAACAGGTTGGATAAGTTCACTGTGACTTGTTCTTTGCTTTGTACTGTGTTATTTCTTCCAAAATTCCTATGATGGCGCACATACACAAGGGGTCAGTAAGTGTTTGGGGGTTGGTTTATTGAATGATCCTGGACTCTTGTCCCAACTTTGCTTGTTGGCAGATACAAGGCAAAGAGAAAAATTAGGGAAGTAACTCAGGTTACAGAGGTCAAATCATTACTTGGACTTTTTGCAGTATAGTCTGCCATCCATTGGAACTTCCCTGCTTTTGTCCACCACTGGTCTGAAAAATCAGATAGCCCTGGGCAGGAGCCTAATGACCAGTAACTGACTATTTCATTATCTCAAGTACTATAGATAGCATTAAATTCCATACATGCCCCAAATCAGGTAGTAGTGTAATCAAAAGTATCTATTTCATCTTGTGTTTTGCACATGGATGGGTAAATATTCACTATTGTTTGTTGTGCCAAAATCATAACTATATCAGAGCACCAATAATTCACTAGCTGTGTAGCTTTGGGTATGTTATTTCTCTCTGGAAGTAAATTTCTCATTGATAAAATTAAGAGCTTGGATTCTGGTCTAAGGTTTCTTTCATTTCTAACATCTTTTTTTCCCTTCTATATACTTCAGTGCACCAGACCCCAAAATTAATTTTTGTTCAGCTTTCACCTCTATTCACAGGGGAAAAATAAGTTTCCATCTTTCCATATATCTGTAGGTAAACTTTTTTTTTTATTTGCTTATGTTACTACAACGGACTTTTCCTTGAAAATAGAGTACTGAAAATATAGACGTCTTTTTCTGTTTGGCCATTAGATGTCGCTCAACATCCAGGAAGTGTAAGAAACCAGGCGTGTATTCTAAAAACCCTTTTTGGTCCCCCAGGACCCACCCCTTCCCACGGTCTGAATCTGTGGTTTGCTTAGTCATGGATTCGTATTTGTGCATCAGTGCCTCGCTGTATGTAACCCAAAATCCCCTCAGCCACCCAGAAAACATGTTTTCCAACTGTCCTGATTTTTGCCATTTCAGTCAACACAGAGTTGGTGAACATTTGGCTTCCTACATACCAGGATCTCTTCCTACACTCCATGGCCGAATTCCTTCAAGGCCTAGCTCACATGTCAACTCCTCTGCGAAGCCTCATCTGACCCTCCTTCCTAACCCAGAGTACTGCAGGAAAATCTTTGTCACAATGCTTTTGTATTGTGTTTATTTACAAATCTCTGAAGGGATTCCAAATCTCCTCCATAATATCCAATCAATGTACATAGAGAAGCCATTTTTACTCAGGAGATTGACAAATAGCCACCATTTTGTTTTTTATTTTTAAGATTTTACTTATTTAATTGTCAGAGAGCGAGAGAGAGAAAGCACAAGCAGGGAGAGTAGCAGGCTGAGGGAGAAGCAGACTCCTCACTGAGCAGGGAGCCCAATGTGGGACTCGAGCCCAGGACCCCGGGATCATGACCTGAGCTGAAGGCAGACACTTAACCGACTGAGCCACCCAGGCGTCCCTCCACAGTTTTGATAATATACTTGGTTGAGGGTAACAGGCATTCTCATACATTCTTTGTGGGAGTGTATACTGGTTTATGCTTTCTGGAAGACACTTTGGCAATATCTGCCAAGATTTTAAATAGACAGCAATTCTTCTAGACATTTGTCCTAGTGATAATACTTGCACACATGCACAAATATCTCTATAAGAAGATATACTGCAAAATTGTGGCAGCAAAAGACTAGAAATGACCTAAATGTCCATTAACAGGGAACTGGTTAAATTGTACATCTTACAGTGAATTACCATGCAGCTGTTAAAAGAAGGAAGTGTATTTATAGGTGTCAATATAAAATTATCTGCAAAATATATCATTACAAAATGGCAAGGGGGGGCGCCTGGGTGGCTCAATTGGTTAAGCATCCAGCTCTTGATTTCAGCTCAGGTCATGATCTTATTATGGGTCACGAAATCGAGCCCCACATGGAGCTCTGTGCTCAGGGGAGAATCTGCTTAAAAGACTCTCTCCCTCTACCCCTCCCCCAACTCATTCTAGGAAACATTCTCTCTCTCAAATAAATATTTTTAAAAAATCCTAGGAAGTAGGCATTTATTGTTATCACCGTATTACAGATAAAACTGAGGCAGAGAGAAGTGAAATAATTTGTCCAAATGCTAGTTATTAGAAGAACTGATATTTAAACCCAGATAGTCTTGACTTCAGGAGACTAGCTCTTAATCATTACACCCCATTTATGTGTTGTAGTGCAGGAGATCTAGGGGTGCTTTAGAAAAGCCTGGTAATGCGGGCTGTATCTGGCAGGAGAATTGGGAGCTAAAGACCAAGGATGGAAGAGAGATTTTCTTCCCATTCTACACCAGTGCTTCTCAGCCTTGGCTGCCTATTAGGATCACCTGGAGAGCTTTTTTTTTTTAAAGATTTTATTTATTTTTTTGACAGAGAGAGACACAGCGAGAGAGGGAACACAAGCAGGGGGAGTGGGAGAGGGGGAAGCAGGCTTCCCACGGAGCAGAGAGCCCGATTCCAGGACTCTGGGATCATGACTTGAGCCGAAGGCAGACGCTCGACGACTGAGCCACCCGGGCGCCCCACCTGGAGAGCTTCTAAAACTCCTGTTGCCTGGGCCCGTTTCAGGTGAAATAGATGATGAGACTCTCTGGGAGAAGGGCCCAGGCACTGGTATTTTATTCAAAGCTTCCCGAGTGATTCAAATGTGAAGTTGGCCTTAAGAATCACTTTCTTGGGGCGCCTGGGTGGCTCAGTCGGTTAAGCGGCTGCCTTCAGCTCAGGTCATGGTCCCAGGGTCCTGGGATCGAGCCCCGCGTGGGGCTCCCTGCTCGGCGGGGAGTCTGCTTCTCCCTGCCTCTCTGCCTACTTGTACTATCTCTCTGTCAAATAAATAAATAAAATCTTAAAAAAAAAAATCACTTTCTTTACCTTTTTGTATCATTTGAATTAAAAAAAAAACAAAAAACATTTTGGGAGGGTGCCTGGGTGCCTCAATCGGTTAAATGTCCAACTCTTTTTTTTTTTATTTATTTGACACAGAGAGAGCACAAGTAGGCAGAGAGGCAGGCAGAGGGAGAGGGAGAAGCAGGCTCTCCACTGAGCAGGGAGCCCGACGTGGGGCTCGATCCTAGGACTCCGGGATCACGACCTGAGCCGAAGGCAGCCGCTCAACCGACTGAGCCACCCAGGCGTCCCCAAGTGTCCAACTCTTGATTCTGGCTCAGGTCACGATCGGTTGGTGAGATCTAGCTCTGCTTGGGACTCCACACTCTCCTGCTCCCTCTGCCCCTCCCCCTGCTCACTCTCTCTCTAAATAAGTAAATAAAATCTTCAAAAAAAAAAAAATTTTAAGTAGGCTCCGCACCCGAGGTGGGGCTTGAGCTCACAACCCCAAGATCGAAAATCACTTGCTCTACTGACTGAGCCAGTCAAGCACCCCTTAATTTTAATTTTACTTTTAATTTTTTGTGAGTAAAGCAATAGAAGTTTATTAAAGTTTATTAAATGAAGATACAGAAAAGTGAGAGGGGTCCCCACAGGGTGGCCCCAATTTTTTTTTTTTAAGTAAACTCTATGCCCAAAATGGGACTTACATTCATGAACCCGAGATCGAGAGTTGCATGCTCTGCTGACTGAGCCAGACAGGGGCCCCTGAATTTTTTTTTTGAACAATAGTGTTACTTTAAAAAGAATCTCACAAGGGAGCATTATGTCTTATAACACAGATATCTGGAGAACATAGTTTCCTGGTTGACACACTTCTTTATTGTGCTAAAAATGATCTCTTTGAAATGTGATGTATTAGATGGGTTAATTTAGCAAAAACAAAACATTTAGATTTTTGCCAAAACTTCTTTATATACATACTTCAATTGTCAAATTACCCGTAACCCGATATAATTGAGTTCATTCTATTTCCTTATAATAATATAAAAAGCCTTCTGGCCTAACATGTCCTTAATATAATATTGATTTGTCAGCTATATCTGTTTCTTACTAAAATAAAAATAGTGGCCATCAGGGGCGCCTGGGTGGCTCAGTTGTTAAGCGTCTGCCTTCGGCTCAGGTCTGGTCCCAGGGTCCTGGAATCGAGCCCCGCATCGGGCTCCCTGCTCAGCCAGGAGCTTGCTTCTCCCTCTCCCACTCCCCCTGCTTGTGTTCCCTCTCTCGCTGTCTCTCTCTGTCAAATAAATAAATAAAATCTTTAAAAAAAAATAAAATAAAATAGTGGCCAACAGAATTATTTAAATATATCTTATTTTTCTGTTCCTGGCATCTTCATTCCTCTTTCCTTCATTGTATTATTTTGCACAAAAGCAGCTTTGTGGTCTCATGTATAAAAGAGCAGAGGTGCCAGGGGTCCCTGGGTGGCTCAGATGGTTGAGCGTCTCCTTCTGCTCAGGTCATGATCCACAGGTCCTGGGATCGAGCCCCATGTCGGCCTCCTAGCTTGGTGGGGAGTCTGCTTCTCCCTCTCCCTCTGCCTCTCCCCCTGTTTGTGCTCTCTCTCTCTCTCTCTCTCAAATAAATAAATAAATCTTAAAAAAGAAAAAAAGAGTGGTGGTTCCATAAGTCAAAAAGAAGTTAGCGATTTACAGATAAAATGCTTTCAGAAATGATTTAAGTTCGTTAGTCATAATTCGTCCTGTTGGTTTATAACAGCTAAACATGGGCTTTCCAGAAAACTCCAACGAAGTAGGACATACCTTGTAACCCAAGGGTAAAAATTTCATGCCAGGTCAATGATTAACAGGTCTTAGGCTCATAAACTGAAAAGATTTGGGATGAGGCAGGATAATGGTAAGCTTGAGTGCATGTTTGGCAGGCTTGAGTTGGGGAAGGCAAATGTTGGCCTGAGAGAAGACAGGTGGTGCTAAGCACGGCAGCTAGTATAGGTAGGTAGGTGATCAAAGGCCCAGTGATACCCCAAGACCCGTGGGTAGTCCCTACCCCCTTAGAGTAGGTGGCTTTTTGATCATTCAGTTGACATTCTCTGAGGTATTTCTTTCTCCTCTTGGGAAAAAAATCTGGTATTCACCACTTCCACCCACTTTCATTCCTCAGAGTGTTGCTGTTTATACCTGAGCAGTCCTTTAAAATCACTTTTAACTGGTTGTGTATTTTACAATTTGCACAGGGAAACTGAGGCACAGTCGAAGACTGTCCTATGAAGTTGAGTGCTCCAGCCTAACCTACCACACATTTCAGTATGGAACCTTGAGTGTAATCATGGTCATGGTGAACTTTGGTTTCATCAGATGAAGACTGAATATCAACACTGCAATTTGTGTGTGTGTGTGTGTGTGTGTGTGTTTAGAGAGAGAGTGTGTGGGTGTGTGTGCGAGTGCAATGTGGGGGGAAGGGTGGAGGGAGAGGGAGAGAGAGAATCTTAAGCAGGCTCCACACCAGCGCAGAGCCCAAAAAGGGGCCCAGTCTCACAACCCGGAGATCATGACCTGAGCTGAAATCAAGAGTCAGTTGCTCAACCAACAGGCCACCCAGGTACCCCTCAGTACTGCAATTTTTATTTAACCACAGGTGGATTACTTATTTGTTCTCTCACTTTTTTTTTTTAAGATTTTATTTATTTGTCAGAGAGAGAGAGGGAGAGAGAGACAGAGAGCAAGCACAAGCAGGGGGAGTGGCAGGCAGAAGGAGAAGCAGGCTCCCCGCTGAGCAAGGAGCCCGATGCAGGACTCGATCCCAAGACCCTGGGATCATGACCTGAGCCGAAGGCAGCCGCTTAACGGACTGAGCCACTCAGGCGTCTCTCACTCTTTTTTTTAGGTAAACTCTACACCCAGTGTGGAGCTTGAACTCATGACCCCGAGATCAAGATTTATATGCTCAGGGTGCCTGGTCTGGCTCAGTTGGTTAAGGGACTGGCTCTTGATTTCAGCTAAGGTCTTGATCTCAGCTCAGGTCTTGATCTCAGGGTCATGAGTTCAAGCCCCATGTTGGGCTCCATACTGGGTGTGGAGCCTACTTAGGGAAAAAAAAAAAGAGTTAAAAAAGAGTCCCATGCTCCACTGACTGAGCCAGCCAGCTGCCCCCTTAATTGTTCTCATTTTTTAAAATTTATTTAAGTAATCTCTATACCCAACATGGGGCTTGAACTCACAACCCCGAGATCAGAGCCTCACACTCTTCCAACTGAGCCAGCCAGTCACCCCTGTTCTCATTTTTTAAGTTAAAAAAGCCCTTCAATAAGAGGCTCTCATTTACTTCTCGTAGGGTTGTTACCAGAAAAAGAGAAACCCAGTTACATTCTAAATATTTCTTGCTACCTCAACAACAGATCTAAAACAATGGTGGGCTACAATAAAAATAGAATCATGGAAAATATGCAATGCTAATTTAGCACAGAACACTTATAACCAATTTATTTGATATGCCACCAGAGCAACTAAACTTTTATTGAATACACGGTTATTGAATATCTGCCCTTTTGTTTAATTTTCCTCCTGATTTATAGTTAATAAATATATTTGGATACTGTGTGTCCTATGTGTCAGGCAATATGGTAGGCACTTTCATGTGTCACCTCACCTTATTTAAGCTTTCCTCTGGCTTCCCACTTGGATTCCCCTCCTCCAAACTGCCTTTTTCCTCCTGGTAGCTCATATTTTGCCTCTGACTCCTATTCCTTTCCTCTGTTATTTACTCTGTTCCCATTAGTTTTCTCTCTGTTTCACCACTCAGTCCTTGGACAACTGTTATTTTTTCTGGGACCCCGCCTCCATGCCATCTTTTGCCTCTTTGCCTGCTTTCTGTGTATATTGATCAATGTGAAGAAAATTCATAGGAAAGTTACAAATAGGTTTTCTTAAAACACCTTTTTAAAAGATCTATCTATTTATCTTAGAGAGAGAGCGCACAAATGGGGGGAGGTGCAGAGGGAGAGAGAGAGAGAGAGAGAGCATCTCTAGTAGACTCCCCCCCAAGCACGGGGCCCACCGTGGGGCTTGATCTTAGGACCCTGAGATCATCACGACCTGAGCCAAAAGCAGGAGTTGGATGCTCATCCAACTGAGCCACCCAGGTGTAGAAGTTCTAATTACCACCAACAATGTATGAGTTCTTGGTGTCCATATACTCGCCATTTAAAACATTGTAGCTGGGACGCCTGGGGGGTTCAGCTGGTTAAGCGTCTGCCTTCGGCTCAGGTCATGATCCCAGGGTCCTGGGATCAATCCCCTCATCAGGCTCTCTGCTTGGGGAAGGCTGCTTCTCCCTCTCCGTTTTCGTCTGCCCGCCGCTCCCCCTGCTTGTGCGTGCTCTCTCTCTCTCTCTGACAAATAATAATAAATTAAATATTGTAGCTACTCTGCTGGGTATGTTTTGGTACCTCATTCACTTTTACGTTGCAATTTCCTGATGGCTAGTGATGTTGAGCTCCTTTTCCTATGCTCCTGGCCGCTCACTTACCTTCTTTGGTGAAGTGACTATCCAAATCTTTTGCCTATTTATTTTATTTTTTTAAATTTATTTATTTGACACAGAGAGAGAGAGACAGAGAGAGAGCACAAGTAGGGGAACGGCAGAGGGAGAGGGAAAAGGAGGCTCCCCGCTCCGCGGGAAGCCTGCTTCTCCCTCTCCCACTTCCCCTGCTTGTGTTCCCTCTCTCGCTGTGTCTCTCTCTGCCAAATAAATAAATAAAATCTTTAAAAAAAAAAAAAATAAAATAAAATAAAAATGAGTTTTTTGTCTTTTTATTATTGAATTGTAGGAATTCCTTATATATCTTGGATACCAAACCTTTATCTGATACATGCTTTGCTAATATTTTTTCCCCCATGTGTGGTTTGCCTCTTCATATCCTTAAGGGTGTCATTTGATGACCAGAAGTTTTCAGGGTTTTTTTTGTGTGTGTTTTTTTTAGATTTTATTTATTTATTTTAGAGAGCGAGAATGGGGGGAGGAGCAGAGGGAGAGGGACAAGCAGACTCCACACTGACTGCAGAGCCAACCACGGGGCTCCATCACAAGACCTCGAGATCATGAACTGAACCGAAATCAAGAGTTGGACACTTAACCCACTGAGCCAACCAGGCGCCCCTTGTTATGAGTTTTTCATTTTATTGTGCTGTGATCTGAGGATCTGGTTATATAATATTGATTTTTTTATTTTTGGACACCTTTTTGGGTGACTACATTGTCAGTTTTACTAAATGATCATTGTGTGCTTTAAAAGTATGTTTTTTTCTCTAATTGTTGGCTTCAGAGCTCTCTCCTAGTCCTTTGAGGAAGTGTTTTGTGTTGTACAAATTTCATACCCTTAAAATATTTTTTTGGCTTGAGTTCTCATTTTTTGAAATATGTTATAATCTCCTAGCTTGTCATGCTTGTGGGATGGCAAGGAGGCCAGTGTGTGACTCAAACACAATAAGGGGGAGAGGAGTAGGAGTTGAGGTCAAAGAAGCAATAGGGCCAGATCACGTCTTCAAGGCTCTGGATTTTACTATGAGTGAGTTGAGCCATCATTAAGTGTTGTGAGCAGAGGATTACACGGATGTGCTGAGAACAGAATAGGATGTGGGGGTGGGGTTCTGTAAGAGACTATTGCAGAAGGCCAGACAAGAGAAGATGATGGTTTGGCTTAGGGTGTATAGAAAGAAAAGATGAGGGGCGCCTGGGTGGCTCAGTTGTTAAGTGTCTGCCTTCAGCTTAGGTCATGATCCCAGGGTCCTGGGATCGAGCCCCACATCGGGCTCCCTGCTCGGCGGGAAGCCTGCTTCTCCCTCTCCCACTCCCCAGGCTTGCGCTCCTGCTCTCACTATCTCTCTCTGTCAAATAAATAAATAAAATCTTTAAAAAAAAAAGAAAGAAAAGATGAGGAAGGTCTGAATTCTGGAAATATTTTGATAATAATGCCAAGAGGCAACAGATTTAGTTAATAGTTTAAATGTGGGGTGTGAGAGAGAAGATTCAAGGATGATTCTAAGATTTTTGGTCAGAACTATTGCAAGGATAAAGTTACTGATTACAAAGCAGGGTGGGTGTGAGGAGATATATATATATGTATGTTATATATATAAATAAATATAAATATCTGTATATATATCTGTATTTTTATATATATACAGTTGTGCAAGAGAAAAATGATGATATATGTATATATACAGATTTTATACATGTGTGTGTGTGTGTGTGTGTGTGTGTGTGTACATATCTGTAAGCTCTATACAGGAATAGCCCGTATCTTCTTTCTTTGCAACCTCTCAATAGCCTTCATTATCAGAATCCCAACAAATATAATAATGTTAACAGTTAATATGTATCCAGTATTTTTGTGCCAGGCACACTATCATTAATGTAAATGTAAATTTAATCTTTTAATGTACATTTATTTGATCATTTAATCTTTACACAAACCTAGGTGATAGGTCCTATTGTTATCCTCATTTAAATGTACGGACACTGAGCCCTGTAAAAGTGAAATAACTTGTTCAAGTTTGCATAACTAGTCAAAAGGAAAGCTGTTTTCTCCAGATATAGCTCCTTACTTTTTCTTTAAAAACCGTTCTTTGTCTTAATTTTTGAACAGATGACAGTTATGTAGTTTAAAAATGAAATGACAAGTTTCTCTTTCAAATGTTTTTTCTCAGCCATCCACTTCCCCTCCCCCTGACAATCAATCTTATTAGTTTCTTGAGTATTCTTTCAGAGATATTCTATTTCCTAAACAAGCAGATATAAAATAGAAAATAGTTTCATCCTTTTTGTGTTTTTCACAAAAGGTAACGTCCTTTATACACTGCTTTGTACCTTGTTTTTCCACTTGGATAACTTTCTACATGATTATACCATAATTTACTTAACAGGTCCCCTATTGGGAGACACTTAGTATACGTCTAGTCATTTGTTATTATCAACAGTTCTGCAGTGAATTACCTTGTATATATACCACTGGCCAGGGTGAAAGCTGGTACCAAAACCTAGATCTGTCTGACCTTAAAGCTACTTGACCTCTCACAGCGCACTGCCTCCCCATATGTTGCTGATTGATTCGAGAGGGTGATTCTTCTTAACTCCTCTCGATTTTATGAGAACATGTCTTCACCCCTGTGACTCTTGGCTCCCAGCTCCAGGTGTAAATGTTGGAGGATGGCAGGGTTCTTGTCTCATGATGTCGAAGAATGAATCTTGTGGACACAAAAGGGTGAAGTGAAGTCAAAGTTTATTAAGTGAAGGTGAGAGCAGAAAGGAAAGAAAAAGCTCTCTAGAGTGCCAGGGGTCCCAGAATGGGTTGCCGCTGAGGGCCTTTAGGGGAGTCTTGTCTTGAGAACTGACTGGGAAGCTTGTGGCCTTGAGATTCTGGTGTCTTGGATGTTCTCTTATCTCTTGTTCCACTCTGCGTCAGCGTCTCCTCTTGCCAGGAATAGTTCCAGAACCCAGTCAGGGGAATCAGGGGCCTCCTCTCTCTCTTGCCTAGACCTTCACCCCTTCCCTATCCTTCACCCCTTCCCTATTGAAGGGACAGGATGTGTGGGCAGAAAGAGCTGTACTGGGATTGTGAGGAGTGACTGTGTACTTTTTAATTAGTGGGGGTGAGGGGCAGCGCGAGTCTCCAAGGAATCTGGAAGCAAGATTTTCAGGACCCTGAGGGGCCAGCTGCTGCCAAGATAAAAGGTTCCTTTTAAACAGAAAGGTACGAAGGCAGCCACGAGTTCCGGAAGAAGGTCACGCTCTGCATGTTTCAGGTGTCTTTCAGTGGGTTGCAAGCTGTAAGGAGATTTTAATGTAAGCTACATTTCTTTTGCCTTTGTTTCCCTCATCATAATCACTTCTGAACACCTCTTACATTTATAAACACTCAGTCTCCTCAGGGGACCCTCATCCACACTCCTATGACCCTGATGACAGTCTAGAAAAGGGAACTCATAAACTCAGAGCACTTGAGAAAGATTTTCTTTGCTTTTTGGTTTAAGGCAAATGTACTCCGGGAAGTAACCCAGAGGCTGAAAATGTCTAGGGCAAATAACCTTTTCTAAAGTGAGATAGTGATCTGACTCCTGCAAAGACAGATTGCACATCAGTATCTTGAGCAATGTATCACATCATCCTGGCATTTAACATTCATCATTTTTCTCTTGCACAACTTTTCACTGTGCGTGGGACTAACTTTGTTCCAGACTTGAGTCATTTCCTGTTAAGTTTTACATCCACCTTGTGGTGCTCAAAGGTTTCCCGGTCATATAAATGAATACCTTAGCAACTCTAACTAGCTCTGAACTTTGGTCTAGTTTGTGTTGCAGTGACATGCACTCCTCTGTGAACTTTCACCTAGATACCGGATTCCCTGAAATTATTAATAGTACTGTATATGGGCCTAATAATTCTTTTTAATACTGTATATTGATACTTGAGACAACTAAATACTTCATAAATGTTATTAGCACATGCATTTACAGTTAAAAAAATTTAAAAAACCCCCAAAAATAAAGTTAAAACCACTCTTCCAAAAAATAAATAAATAAAACCACTCTTCCATCCCAGCCATAGAAAACAGCACTTGCTTATCTTTTTCTTTCTGTCTTTCTTTCTTTTTAAGGTTTATTTATTCATTTTAGAGAGGGAGAGAGAGGAGGGGCAGAGGGAGAGGGAGAATCTCAAGCAACTCCCAGCTGAGTGCCGAGCCCCTCACAGAGCTCAATCTGATGACCCTGAGATCATGATCTGAGCTGAAATCAAGAGTTGGACTTTTATTTTTTTTATTTTATTTTATTTTTTAAAGATTTTATTTATTCATTTGACAGAGAGAGACATAGCGAGAGAGGGAACACAAGCAGGAGGAGTAGGAGAGGGAGAAGCAGGCTTCCCCGCGGAGCAGGGAGCCCGATGTGGGGCTCGATCCCAGGGTCCTGGGATCACGACCCGAGCCGAAGGCAGACGCCCAACGACTGAGCCACCCAGGCGCCCCCAAGAGTTGGACTTTTAACCGACTGAGCCACCCAGGTGCCCCGAGCACTTGCTTATCTTTTTCATTCTGTGGTAATAGTAATAAATAATATTTATTGAGCCCTTACTACATGCTAGGTATTGTAAGCCCTTTGGGTAGTACTCATAAGAGGTGGGTTCTATTATTATCTTCATTTTGTAAGCAAGGAAACTGAAATGCACAGAGGTTAAATATTTGCTTCAGGCTATACTAAATGGCTATCAGTAGGGAAACTGAGATTTGGAACCCCTGTGGTCTGGTTTTGAAGCCCATACTATTAACCACTCTGCCATGAATTTGTTAGGACTCAAAGCCCTCTATCTAATTTACTGCTACTGTCATTTCCTACCTGCCCTTTCTGTCTTTCTGTCCTACCTATCACCACCTCTACTCTCTACCATCTTAGCCAAAGAGTGGCGAAGCTGAGTTGAGAATAAGTAACCCAATTTAGTGACTTATCAGAAAGTCATGATTCTCTGACTGGGAACTGGTTATATTACCAGTTCTCAACCTGTACTAGTTGAGAACATTCCAGTGAGTGCCATAGTCCTGTGTAGAGGCCAAAACACTGGTAAGGAAAGTCAAACCATGCTGTAGGGTAGGTTTGCATTCTAGGGAGGGTCCAGGAATTACCCATGACCTTCAATGTGAGGTAGGTATAGACAAACTTTAGACTGAGAAACACTTGGTTTTCCCTAGAGATTTCAAACTTCAAGGTTTCCACGGGAGCAGACAAAACTAGCTCTTTCTTCTTTCAAAATAGCTGTCCTTCCTGAAGATTTCTTGATTCCTCCAGCGATCTCTCTGCAATCCATCCTTCACACTCCTGCCAGAAACCAATCTCTTCCAAGGCCTCCCCAGTGTCGCTGTAAGAATGAAGTTTAAACTCCTGAGCTCATCACACCAAGCCGAAATGATCTGGTTCCTGCCTCTTTGTCTGCCACCCCCTCCAAATACCCCCTTCATTTCACTCCCTTCCACAACTGGAGTGGCTCACCTCTGTTCTAGTTCAGCCCCTTCGCATGCTTTTCAGGGATCTCCCAGATCTACCTTTCTAGCCTCAGCTCCTACCAACTTCCAGTGTACCCTCTGTCCCAGCCTCACCACACTAAGCTTTCCCCGTGCATGTCATGCACTTTGCTAATACGGTTCCCTTCCCTGTTCCTCACTTGTTCTTAAGGACCCCGCATCAGCACCGCCTCCTTTATGAGAGCTTCCTTGTAACTACCTCCCGCCCCACCCCTAATTTGAGTGAGCTGCAGCTTCAGCTATGTCCTCAGGGTCTGAGTCTCTGTTTAGATTACACTGTATCTTCAACGTAGTGCATTTGATTGTTAACAATCTTTTCTCCTCCCATAGATGGTAGGCTCCTTGAGAATGGTGAAGGACACTATTTCATTTCTGTCTCCTTTGGCAAGTTCTACTAAAGTACCTGGTACCTAGATCGCGTTCATTGTGTTGTGGTTTGGAGTGTTGTTGGGGTCCAGAGCTGATGGCCAAGAAAGAATTCTTGAGACATCTTTGGTGCAAAAAGGTGGTTTTATTAAAGCACGGGGACAGGACCTGTGAGCAGAGAGTGCTGCACTGGGGTTGTGAGGAGTGACTGATTCTATACTTTGGAGTTGGGGGAGGTAAGGACAAAGGGAGGTACCCAAAAGGACTTTCAGGATGCTGGAGGCCTGGCTATTATCAAGCTAAGATTGCTTTTCCCTCTAGCAAGGCATTAACATTAAGACAGTTGGGAGTTTCCTGGAGGAATGTTATAGCCTACCTACCTCAAGTATTTGTCAGTGGGCTGCAGGTTATAAGGACATTTAATTCTATTTACATTCCCTTCTGCCTTTGTTTCCCACATCCCTATGGAGGCGAGGGTGATGTTAGGGCTCCAGGAAATTGAGTCTATGGGTTTCTAGAAGTTAGGCGATTGATAAGATTGCTTTTTTCTTGTAAATCACTAAGACATTTGTAAATGATGGAGACTCACATCCTGCAGGACTGTGATTGCTATCAGTTAACCGGTAGTTGTTATTTTTTCACCCTTCCCTTAGATTTAGGGCAGCCAGGAATACCTGGGGAATGTCACACAGATCCCCCTGAGAGTGGGGAGAGGGGTTTGTGGGGGGTCAGCTTGTGCTTTGCCCTCAGTTTGCCTTCTGCTCCCTCATCGACTGCAAATTCCCTGAATAGTCTATTTCTTTTTCTTGTTAAGATTTTATTTTTTATTTATGTTAGAGAGAGAGAGAGAGACCCTCACATAAGCGGCCAGAGAGGCAGAAGGAGAGGGAGAGAGAGAATCCCAAGCAGACTTCGAGCTGAGTGGAGCCCAATACGGGGCTCGATCCCATGACCCTGAGATCATGACCTGAGCCCAAATCAAGAGTCGGACACACAGCTGACTGAGCCACCCAGGTGCCCCTTGAATAGTCTATTTTTAAAAAAGATTTATTTATTTATTTTGAGAGAGAGTGCGCACGTGAGCACAGGGGGGAGGAGCAGAGGGAGAGAATCTCAAGGCACCCCTTGAATAGTCTATTTCTTATGAGTAAAAGAAATGCCAGCATTTGATAAATCACCTGTTTATGAGGTGGGTCAAAGTAACAGGTGATGCTACTCTCTTCATAAACGAAGTGATATCTTGCAGGTGTGGCTGAAAGGCTCTAGAATGGCATTGTCAGATAGGGTAATCATAGCCACAAATGGCTAAAGGTTTATTATTTAAAAATAAATAAAATGTAAACTTCTGTTCCTTAGTCACATTATCCACATTTCAGATGCTCAATAGCCTCACGTGGCTAGTGGCTAGTATATGGTTAGCACAGATAGAGAATATTTCGATTGCTAGCAGAAATTTCTATTAGACGGCATCGATCTAGAAAGATAATTGATACAGATCAGTGGAATCCAAATAAAGTTTATATACCATTAAAAAATTATTCTTGTGAGCACATTAGGATACTGACATTGTAATTTTAGAGAATATTTGTTAATTCTTTCCCTTTGGAATATCCAACACTTGGTCAGTGACTCGGGGTTATAGTAGAGAAATAAGGAGAAAAAAAAGAAGCCGTGTGTTAGAAAATTGCTTTGAGGAAAATCTCGGCAATCAGAATCCTGTATCTTCAAAGCAACTAATGATTGTTAAAGGCAGATCTCTGTAGGCCTTTTCCAAGATGTATTGAGTAAAAAAAAAAAAAAAGATATACAGAGTAAACCAAATATCTATTTTTATCTTAGAAATCTGGTCCCATCAAAAGGCTGACAATTTTTAGTTCACCATCTTTTTTTTTTTTTTTAAAGATTTTATTTATTTATTTGAGAGAGAGAGAATGAGAGAGAGAGCACATGAGAGGGGGGAGGGTCAGAGGGAGGAGCAGACTCCCTGCAGAGCAGGGAGCCCGATGCGGGACTCGATCCCGGGACTCCAGGATCATGACCTGAGCCGAAGGCAGTCGCCCAACCAACTGAGCCACCCAGGCGCCCTAGTTCACCATCTTGACCCTTCAAAAAAGAAATCTTTCAAACAAGACGTAACGAAAGTCGATAAAAGCAATTTCAGAGGTGTGCTCATATAACATTTTTTCTTATAAACCGGTAATACAGGCACCTCTGGAAGTCCAGTTTGCTCTGAGTTCCTCCTGCCTGTAACATGCAGTCCCTGAAGGAGAAAAGAAAGAGTCTGTCTGCAGATAAGGCACGTACAGACCGGGACTATAAAAAGGTGTTCATTCATTTGAGTTGTATGGTGATTTTTCCTGACACGTATGCCAACTTAAAAAGTTGTATACACTTTTTTTTTTTTTTAAGGTTCTATTTATTTACTTGAGAGAGAGAGAGCGCACAAGTTGCGGGGGGAGGACAGAGGGAGAGGGAGAAGCAGGCTCCCCACTGAGCAGGGAGCCCCATGCGGGGCTTGATCCCAGGACCCTGGGATCACGACCTGAGCCGAAGGCAGACGCTTAACCTACTGAGCCCCCCAGGCCCCTGTATATGCCTTTAAATGAGAGAAGGAATCTACCATATTATTCCGGATATCTGATAAACAGCATTATGCACATTTCTTCTTAGGGGGGAGTTTGCATTTTAAGAATAAATATTAATGTCCTCAAAGCACTGCGTTGAGGAAGGTCCACAGAGGTATGTACAGGGCATGTATACAGTGAGAAGCAAGAGTATATCTGCCTTGTATCTTTGTCCTGGTTCCTGAGATGCAAGCCCTTCAAGGCATTTGGAGGAGAGAATATTTCAGATTTTTTCATCAAAAATGTTAGAAAGTCAATGGGTCATGATTTACTGGTACCAGTGAGAGTTGGTACTTTTCCCAGTGATTTCTCCTGACTCTTTTGCCCAGCTCCCTAAATCTAGCTTTCCTTGAGGTTTACTCAAACCCTCCTTTCTCTTCTTTCTGGACTCTTTTCCTTGACTCGTAGCCATATCACACAACTCCTAACTCCAATTAAATCCTCCAAGGTAATGACTCCTAAATCAACCTTCCCACCGTGAGCTCTGTGCGTATAGGGACAATGTGTGCAGGCCGATGCAACTGGTCTGGAGATCATACTTGGAATAGCAAGGTTCTAGATGAGGGGTTAACAATTACTCTCTTCTGTTATTGTAGCATTAAAGCAGCTGCAGACAACATATAATCAAATGGGCAAAGCTGTGTTCCAATAGGATTTTATTTTAAAAAACAAGAGGCAGGCAGGATTTGGTTATAGTTTGCTGATTTTTTTTTTTAAGATTTTATTTATTTAGGGGCGCCTGGGTGGCTCAGTCGTTAAGCGTCTGCTTCGGCTCAGGTCATGATCCCAGGGTCCTGGGATCGAGTCCCACATCGGGCTCCCTGTTCGGCGGGAAGCCTGCTTCTCCCTCTCCCACTCCCCCTGCTTGTGTTCCCTCCCTCACTGTCTCTCTCTCTGTCAAATAAATAAATAAATAAAATCTTAAAAAATTTTTTTTTATTTATTTATCAGAGAGAGGGAGAGAGAAAGCACAAACAGGGGGAACGGCAGGCAGAGGGAGAAACAGGCTCCGATGCGGGGCTCAATCCCAGGACCCTGGGATCATGACCTTAGCTGAAGGCAGATGCCCAACCGACTGAGCCACCCAGGCGCCCTGGAAAATGTGTTTCTTAAGATAAATGTTATTAACTGCTCTTTATTTTCACCTGGGATTTATCTGGCAAATTACATTGGCCTCCTTTTTAACTGTGGTTGAAGGGAGAGGGCAGTGGTCTGGCATGCGCATAGGAATCACCTGGTGATCCATTAAAATGAAGGTTTTCAGTCATTGGGTCTGCATGGGTCTGAGAGGGGATATTTATGATATAATGCTGCTGGTCCGTGAACCACAGTAGCTGTCCATGTAGGCTGTTGACATGAAGGAAAATGGATGGGTCTGCTGGTCTCCCTGGTCTGCTTTTCTCACATGTGGAAAAGCTCCCGCACTTTTGAAAGAATGAAGTCAGCTACAAGGGGTTAAAGTCTGTGGGGAAGAATAGTAGCACCACGTGCTACCAAAGGGTAGGGAAATGATGAGGGAAAAAGAGAACTTGTGTTCTCTGGGGCTTATCTGCAGACCACATTCAGACAACCAGGGGAACTTTAATCTCTTTGGACTTCGCTTGAAATGCTGGACTAGAAAAGGAGTACATGAGAGGTAAGATGGCAGATGAGGCTTTTGCAACAAACCATTGACATCTTTATCCCCTAGCAAAGGAGTGTGATGACACACATTGTCAACAGTGTGACTTTTATTAAGCTACGTGGACCATCTGACCATTTCCCCAGCAATACACTGGCAATGATAACTAAAGCAAATACAGCAAATGATTAATTGTAGAATTTAGGTGATGGATGTATAGGTGTTCGCTGAGCAGTTCTTTCTGCTTCCCTGCATGTTTGAAAATCTTCATAATAAAATATTGAAAAAAGTATGCTTCCTACCTCTCACGGTTTCCATAAGGTAAAAATAAGATAAATTAGAACAGAGTAGATGTAGCTAAATAATGTTAACCTAGTCTGACCAGTGGGTACACTCTAAGGGACTTCCTCTTAGCAGTTTTAGAAATTATAAGCATAAATATACATAAAATATCTCTGAGGGGATACACGAGAAAATAATAACATTGGTGGCCTGGGGTGGGGGATGGGGAAGTTTGTAGTTAGAGGACAAGAATGGAAGGGAGACTTCTCACTGAATTCCCTTTTGTAAGTTTTGTGTATCAGATTATATGTATGTATTACCTGTTCAACAATAAATAAAATAGGGGCACCTGGGTGGCTCACTCCGTTAAGCATCTGCCTTTGACTCAGGTCATGATCTCGGGATCCTGAGATCGAGTCCTGCATCGGGCTTCCTGCTCAGCAGGGAATCTGCTTCTCCCTCTCCCTCCCCCCTGCTCTCACTCGCTCACGCTCTCTCTCTCTCTCTCAAATGAATAAATAAAAAATCTTTAAAAAATAAATAAAAAACAGATGTAGAGCTCTCCAAGTCTAACAGTCTCTTTCCAAGTAGTATAATAAGTGTTAAATTACAGAACTTGCTGTGCGTGGAAGCAAAGAAGTCAATGTCCAGCTGCATGAAGTGGGGCATTGTGGGACTGACCGACCTGTCAGCAACCAGCTGCCTCGCTCTATTTGAGGATGTTTTGACTATGAGCCAAAGGTCTACATTTTCCATTCCTGTTTTCCTGGCAGGGCTGGGCCCAGGAAGTAACTAGGTTGGGTAGCCCCACAATGAGGGGTTCAGGGGCACCTGGGTGGCTCACTGGGTTAAGCATCTGACTCTTGATTTCAGCTCAGGTCATGATCTCAGGGTCCTGGGATCAAGCTCCACATTGGGCTCTGTGCTCAGCACGGAGTCTGCTTGGGATTCTCTCTCTCCCTCTGCCCCTCTCCCTGCTCACACTCTCTATCTCTCTCTAAAAATAAATAACTAAAATCTTTAAGAAAAACAAAAAGAGGGGCGCCTGGGTGGCTCACTTGGTTAAGCAACTGCCTTCGGCTCAGGTCATGATCCTGGAGTCCTGGGATCGAGTCCCACATCAGGCTCCCTGCTCAGCAGGGAGTCTGCTTCTCTCTCTGACCCTCCCCCCTCTCATGCTCTCTCTCTCTCATTCTCTCTCTCAAATAAATAAATAAAATCTTTAAAAAAAAAAAAACAAAAAGAATGGGGGGTTCAGAGGCAGACTGGGGGTAGACCGCACCGCTGCAGACTTGCATTAGAGGAGGCCAACAGAGCTCAGAAGTGAGAGGTGCACCTCATGATTGGGGCAGAGTCCTGTGTAAATAATGGTTTACATATTACATACCTTACAGTTTACAGAGTGTTCATAAACACTGCTTCCTCTGAGCAACACAGCTGCCCTAGGAGGTGAGTACCGATTTTGTTCTGTTTCCCTGAAGAGGAAGCTAAGTGGGGTGGCCATGAGATATGCCTCTCCGATATCCTTCCACCTGCAGGAGCAACTGACTGAGGGCCCCCCTGTGTTCTGAAATGCACCGATGTGTTTGAGCTAAGGCCATGCTGCCCATGGTTTCTTTTGTTGTTCTTTTTTTTTTTAAGATTTTATTTATTTATATATTTTTAAGGAAGCTCTACGCCCAATGTGGGGCTTGAACTTATGACCCCGAGATCAAGCACTGCATGGTCTACTGAGTAAGCCAGCCAGGCGCCCCCCTATTGTTGTTCTTTGTTAATAATTTACCCTTTACCATTCTTCATCCCCACTTTTCATTGTCCTTGTTAATGTTCTGGGGTTTGTAATTATGCTGGCCAATTTAGAGATTCTAGGAATGTACACAGGCCAGAAAAACTACTACTTGCAGGTCACCCTTATGGTTTGGCAGAGGATGTCATAAACCCACAAATGCTAGTCTAAGGAGGAAGCTGTGTAAGTTCGTTGAAATGGTGTCACCAGAAGAATGGAGACATTGTAAGCTGTGAGCACGACACCATATAACATAGGGTAGGGAGGAGGCAGAGGAATCAGCAGGCTCTTTTCTAGGCTCTTCTTGGAATTGGCCTGCAGCAATCTGGTAGGCTGTTGGCATGAGTTCCCAGGATTCCACGGGGAGTTCATTCTGAATGGACAGAATGTTTTGGCAGGACAATTAGGGCTTCCTTCCTAAAGTGTGCTTGGCTGGGAAAGAAAGCAAGAACCCTTCAGGGGCCAGTGTTCTAGGAGTGGTTGGCCCTGAAATGATGCATGGAGGAAGGGCTACAGTATAAGGATGGTGGAGGGGATTTTGAGCAACATGAAAAGCTGAGTCTTGTGGAAGCAACCCTCATAGGCAAGCTGACCTGATCATTATAATGCTTACCCCTTGCTCATATATCCCTCGAGATAGGAAGTATGGCTGGAGAATAGGAGAGTACCAAAGCAAGAAAGGCCAAAGGAATGTGAGAGCTTGAGAGGCAGAACTTGGTTTGGTGAAGAAATGAAGAACGTCTAAGGAGCTGTGTATGTAACCAAACTGGTGATGAGCAGGAATCTGTTCCTTATGTGTACAAGTGCATGTGCACGCATGTGCCACGCACACACACACACACACACACACACACACACAGAAGGAGCAATATTACCTTGCCACTTTATAACGTCAGAATCCTCAGACATTAACTGTATTTGGAGCTCTCCAAGAATAGGGGTCGTGAATTTTCCATCTGTTACATTGGTTGCATGGCGGGGCCTCCTTGAATACGTGTATTGTTCTTTTGGGTGTCATGGAAAATGTGTTCTTGGCTCCCTGGCAATATGCATTGTGCTAATTGATTTGTATGCTTAAGAGCACAGAGGTTCCTTACCTCATCCACAACACTGTTCATCTACACATTTTGAGAACTCTAGCTAACAGTCCAGGTTTTTTGTTTGTTTTTGTTTTTTAAGTAGGCTTCAGGCCCAGTGTGGAGCCCAACGTGGGGCTTGAACTCACCATCCTGAGATCAAGACCTGAGCTGAAATCAAGAGTCAGATGCGTAACTGACTGAGCCACCCAGGTACCCACTTAACAGTCCAGTTTTTTTTGTTTTTTTTTTTTTAAGATTTTATTTATTTATTTGACAGAGAGAGACAGCGAGAGAGGGAACACAAGCAGGGGGAGTGGGAGAGGAAGAAGCAGGCTTCCCGCCGAGCAGGGAGCCCGATGCGGGGCTCGATCCCAGGACCCTGGGACCATGACCTGAGCCGAAGGCAGAT
Source organism: Phoca vitulina (assembly GCF_004348235.1). Taxonomy (NCBI): domain Eukaryota; kingdom Metazoa; phylum Chordata; class Mammalia; order Carnivora; family Phocidae; genus Phoca; species Phoca vitulina. The sequence continues at coordinate 1,829,615 of NW_022589770.1, forward strand.
GCTTAACGACTGAGCCACCCAGGTGCCCCAACAGTCCAGTTTTAACACGTGTCTGACTAAGCATGAGGTATGTCATTGCCAACAGTCAGTTCTAGATTGGACCCCTACAGCCATTAGCTATTTTCTGAGAGACCTGGAGAATCAACTATAAACAAAAAGTGGAGGATGAGGGGTGGGCTATTGGGCTATTGGTGGTGATTGTGGTGGTGGTTGCTGGAGGATATGGGCAAGGACCTGAAGGAAACTGCTCATTCTGGCAGGGGGAGGATAGTGCCTGCAGCCCCAAGACAAGGAGTCACAGGAAAAGGAAGCCTAGCGGGCTTCTACTTTTTCCAAGATTTCTGTCTGCCTAATTTCCTATGGATTCAGAGGATTGGTAAGGAGCTGCCAAGTCTTTTCAGGGACCCCACAGCTGCTTGAAGATCGTATTAGGGATTCTCAAAGATAGGCAGGACTTCAAAAAGAAGTCTGTGTGAAGCTAATGATGGTAATATGTGACTCATTTGTAAGGGTTATGCATGCTGCTTTTTGTGTATTAACATCGTATCCTGCAATAATCTTTCCTATAATCACTTATTAGTTCCAGAAATTCTTTTTTTTTTTTAAAGATTTTATTTATTTATTTGTCAGAGAGAGAGACAGAACACAAGCAGGGGGAGAGGCAGGCAGAGGGAGAAGCAGGCTCCCTGCTGAGCAAGGAGCCCGATGTGGGACTCGATCCCAGGACCCTGGGATCATGACCTGAGCCGAAGGCAGCCACTCAACCGACTGAGCCACCCAGGCGTCCCTAGTTCCAGAAATTCTTTTTTCAGTTCTTTTGGGTTTTCTATATAGACTATCATGTCATCCGTAAACAAAGACAGTTTTATTTCTTCCTTCCCAAACTGTTTACCTTTTATTTCCTTTTCTTGTCTTATTGTATTAGCTAGAACTTCCAGTACAATATTAAAAGGGAATGGTGGGAGGGGACATCCTTCCCTTGTTACTCACATTATGAAGCTTTTGGTCTTTAAATTTTCTTTTATGCTTTCTGCCTACAAAAGTAGAAATACAGTCTCATTATACATTTTCAAATGTTTTAAAAAAATATGTAATACAAAAAGTGGGAGTTTGGAGGCGCCTGGGTGGCTCAGTCGTTAAGCATCTGCCTTCGGCTCAGGTCATGATCCCAGGGTCCTGGGATTGAGTCCCACATCGGGCTCCCTGCTCTGCGGGAGGCCTGCTTCTCTCTCTCCCACTCCCCCTGCTTGTGTTCCCTCTCTCGCTGTCTCTCTCTCTCTGTCAAATAAATAAATAAAATCTTTAAAAAAAAAAAAGTGGGAGTTTTTTTTCAATCCCTAACCACCTACCTCAAGTTGCTATTGCCAGTTATTTGATATGTCTCTCAATATGGCATACTTTGTGGGGCACCTGGGTGGCTCACTTGGTTAAGCATCTGACTCTTGGTTTCAGCTCAGGTCATGATCTCAGGGTCGTGAGATCGAGCCCCATGTGGGGCTTGATGCTGGGCGTGGAGCCTGCTTAAGATTCTTTTTCTCCGGGGCACCTGGGTGGCTCAGTCGTTATGCTTTGCCTTCCGCTCACGTCGTGATCCCAGGATCCAGCCCGCATCGCATCCAGCTCCCTGCTCAGCGGGAAGCCTGCTTCTCCCTCCCCCACTACCGCTGCTTGTGTTCCCTCTCTCTCCATCTCTCTGTCCAATGAACAAATAAAGTCTTAAAAAAAAAAGATTCTTTCTCTCCCTCTTCTTCTGCCTCCCCTTCCCTGTGCACTCTCTCTCTCTAAAACAAAACAAAACAAAACAAAAACAAAAAACATACTTTGTGATTTTGAAGCAAATTGTGTGTGCCTTAACACATGATATCTCTGACAAAAAATAAATTTCACTGCAAACTGAGATTCCTTGGTAGTTTGGAGTATAGGTATTAAGTTACATGTATGTTTGTGTGTAAAAGAGAGAAAGACAGACAGATTGAATGTGATAAAATCGCCCCTACTCCTTTTCTGGGAAATGCTCTTCAGTTCTTGATTTTTATCTTTCATAGGAAATTGTGTTATGAATTAGGTAGCCAGATCATTTATTTAACATGAATATGTTAAAAAATTTTTTAAAGATTTTATTTATTTTTTTTTGAGAGAGGGACAGAGAGAGAGGGAGAGAGCACAAGCAGGGGAGGGGCAGGCAGAGGGAGAAGCAGGCCCCCCACAGAGCAGGGAGCCCGATGCAGGGCTCGATCCCAGGACCCTGAGATCATGACCTGAGCCGAAGGCAGACGCTTAACTGACTGAGCCCTGAATATGTTAAAATTTACTTCAGTTACAGAATTCCCTAATAAGAATTCTCTAAAATTAAATAAATAAAGTAACTGGTTATGAGTTATGACCCACATATGTGCTTGCTCACCTGTTGGAGAGCTGTCAAGAACATGATGACCTGTGTGTGTCTTCTGCCCCAGGATCCTTGAAGTTCTTACAAATACATGAAGGGAAGGAGCCATGTCTTAGATGCCTAGCAAAGATACCCTGGAGTAGAGACTTGAGGATTCTTTTTTTTTTTTTTAAGATTTTATTTATTTATTTGACAGAGAGAGAGACAGCGAGAGAGGGAACACAAGCAGGGGGAGTGGGAGAGGGAGAAGCAGGCTTCCCACTGAGCAGGTAGCCCAATGCGGGGCTCGATCCCAGGACCCTGGGATTACAACCTGAGCCGAAGGCAGACGCTTAACCAACTGAACCACGCAGGCGCCCCGAGACTTAAGAATTCTTAAGGAAATGATTGGTTGAGAGACTTCTCCTGGAAGTGAAACCTTGTACCTTTGGGGATGCCCCACCACCAAGCAGTTCCGGAGGTTGGTGCTGGCTGGTTGGGAATGCGTGTTGCTTGGAAAAGGCAGGTATAGAGACCTAAAAGGGGACTAGGAATGGGTCCTGTGATCCTGCTGCCACCTCTGCTCAGTTTGTGCTCCCACACCAAACTTTTTCAGAACATTTGAGAGAATATGCCTTGGTTCATGAATCAGACTTGCAATTTTGAGACTTCCTACACTTGATCTTAGCCAAAAGGCCAAGAAGCGATGGGAGACTTCCTAACTGGCCATCTCCAAGCACTATGGGACTTCCTGACTCAGGTACATGTGTAACGTTCACAGGTGGATTTCCTAGAACAGGTGAGCTGTACCCAGTTACTGGCTTTCTGTAACCAAGTTGCTAGGTACAATTTAACAATCATCAATGACTCCTATGGCTAGGTATTTAGTTTTTGAGCATTAAGTACACTCTAATAAAAATCTTCATTAAAAAAAACCTTTTTAGGGGCGCCTGGGTGGCTCAGTTGGTTAAGCGACTGCCTTCGGCTCAGGTCATGATCCTGGAGTTCCGGGATCGAGTCCCGCATCGGGCTCCCTGCTCAGCAGGGAGTCTGCTTCTCCCTCTCCCGCTCCCCCCTCTTGTGCTCTTTCTCTCTCTCACTCTCTCTCAAATAAATAAATAAATAAAATCTTTAAAAAAAAAAAACACCTTTTTATTCTGTCACAGGTAATATAGTTCATTGAATTAATTAATTAGTTTCTTATAATATAGTTCATTTTAGAGAACAGAGATAAACAGTATGAAAAAAAGAACTGTAATCCTCCCACCAAATGATAACTATAATTAACATTTTGGTATATTTCCTTTTAAAATACCCATACTTTAACAAACTTTCAATAAATAGACATTTTATAGTTATATGAGAAAGTTTTCCTTCGTCCTTTTATTTTAACTTAGCGATAGCTATGATGTTTCTTCTCCTTTCTTTTTTTTTCAGAATTGCTATATTATTAGTATTTTTCTTTTTTTTTAAGATTTTATTTATTTATTTGAGAGAGACAGACACAGCGAGAGAGAGAATACAAGCAGGGGGAGTGGGAGAGGGAGAAGCAGGCTTCCCGCCGAGCAAGGAGCCCGATGCGGGGCTCGATCCCAGGACCCTGGGATCAGGACCTGAGCTGAAGGCAGACGCTTAACGACTGAGCCACCCAGGCGCCCCTATTATTAGTATTTTTCAAAAACAGTTGACCACAGGGTGCCTGGGTGGCTTAGTTGGTTAAGCCTCTGCCTTTGGTTCAGGCCAGGATCCCGGGATCCTGGGATGGAGCCCCGTGTCAGGCTCCCTGCTTAGCGGGCAGTCTGCCTCTCTTTCTCCCTCTGCCCCTACCCCCGCTTGTGCTTGCTCTCTCTCAAATAAATAAATAAATAAAATCTTTTTTTTTTTTAATTTTTTTTTTTAAAGATTTTATTTATTTATTTGAGAGAGAGAGAATGAGAGAGAGCACATGAGAGGGGTTAGGGTCAGAGGGAGAAGCAGACTCCCCGCCGAGCAGGGAGCCCGATGCGGGACTTGATCCAGGGACTCCAGGATCATGACCTGAGCTGAAGGCAGTCGCTTAACCAACTGAGCCACCCAGGCGCCCAAATAAATAAATAAAATCTTTAAAAAAATACAGTTGACCATGGATTATTTTTATTCATCCTAATGACAACCTTGGGTGTTTTAAATATCTGTATCCTTATATTCTGGATAGAGACACTGAGAGCTATAATGTTTCTTTATGAAAGTTTTGAGAAGATAAACAATCAGTTTGCTTTGGTTATTTAAACACACATTCTGTTCAAATGACATTCTTTTTTACTTACATTTTTTTAGGGAGGTTATGTTTAAAAAAGAGCTTTACGCTGATTCACAGACAAAAGTCCTTGGACCTTGGTTAGAATTGCTTTAGTTTGAACAGAAAAGACGCTATAATATTTCTATCCTCTAAACTTCAACCTGGGTTGTTTCTTTATTTCCTCCTTGAGTGTTTGTAAGTCTTTTGTCTTCAGAGAGATTTATTCAACTAAAGAATCCTGTTACTCAGACTGGAGTCATGTGGGTAACCGGGTAAATGGGTAACTGGATAAACAGCCAACCTGGACACACAACTGTAGAAAATTTAATGTTCACCATACATTTACTGAAAAAAGCAAGCTACCAAATAATACTGATAATATAAACCTACTTTTATGAAAGTATAAGATTAGATAAATACATTTACGAAGAACAAATACAGAAATGCTATAGTCCAAAATATTACCAGTGGTTCTCTCTAGGTGATAGTTATAGGTGATTATTATTATTTCATTTGTGTTTATATTTAAATTTTTTCTTCAAGAGGCATATATTACATGTTTTCATAAATTATTTTTATAATCAAACAAAACTTTATGGTAAGATCATAGTCTTTATTGGTCAAAAATAAAATGATAGTTCAAAAAAGGAAATCCCATTTATTTCCAACATATTCTCCCTCCCAATAACTCTCTTCCTTATCTAAAACATTCATCAAGCTAAGTGCTATGTGGTTTCCTCTCAACTCTGAAAGGATGATTTTGAAAAGCAGAAAATCTGTAAGAAGAGCAGAGTGGAAAGAGGAATAAAACACCAGCATGTATTACATGTATGACATTCAATTTAATTCAGCTGTATACTACCTAGGTACGTTTGGATTTAATTATTTGTCTACATTTTCAAGATTATATTTTTCAACCTGTAAAACCAGCCCGAAGCCCCTTAATGTGGGAGAGGGGGGAGCAGTGTTTTTGAGTCCATATTCCATTACCATCCTGTTATATCTAATCAGGATCTAAGTAATGAGTGTAAATGGTGAAGGGGAGGTGTATGGTGGTAGCTAACTGATCTGTAGCTCAGTTTCAGAAACATTGTCTTCCCCTTCTCCTGGGACAGTGGATTAGAGTGGTTTTAGTTTGCTAAAGCCACACATGAAGGTTTCTGCAGTCTTGGAAAAGCAATGTAGCTCTCAGAGATGTGCACCAGCATAACTTTATGTCACATACTTTTTTTTTTTTCATTTCAGTGTTCTAACAGTTGAAGATCATCAAAGACAGATTGATTTTGGTTTGTTTGTTTTTACAGATCTGTTAAAATGACATCAGGATTATTCAACCCCAATATGGTCTTAAATTTTAGAAGGTCAACTCTGAATTCTTGATGAATTTCATAGCGTTTATAGTAGCATGCTCCTGCATATCTACTAAGTTTTGGAGATCATGATATATCCCTTTGTCTTTCCTTAGGGAAGCTTTTTGGATTTTTCTGTAATAAAATATTGAATTGAATGTAAAACTTTAGATAATTGGCTCAGATAAAAGGAATGACTCATCCATGGATGACACAAACTGAACTTCACCTTGAGAGTGTCATTCTTCAGTTCAGAGAGTGGGATGATTCTGGAAGTGGCCCTGGCAGTGGTTGGTAACGTCATGTTTCCCTAACTTTCTCAGTTGTTTGGTGAGTCATTAAGGATTGTTAATATTAGCTTTGTCAGAAGCCAGGCAAGGAAAAGAATTTTTGCCAAATCACATTCCAGAGCTAGGATGTAGAACGAGGGTGAATATAATGGCTAAGTCACTCCTGAAACTTTTGGCTCAGCCATCGTTCCAAAATTAACATATTTAAACAAAAACCAAAAACAAATCACTCTTTTCCTGCCCCTACTTCCTACTTTGCTCTTGCCTAATAGGAAGACTCAGAGAAATGGAAGGATCAGGCATCTTAAAAATGAAAGCACGCCACAAGGACAGGTTCCCAAGGGTGACAGGCCACAGCTTTGGCCTCCAACAAAAGTGTTGAGGCAGCCATCTGAGGAGAAGGTGCTTGGCTGAAGATCTGCGCCTCAGGCCATTTTCATGCACACAGAAGCACAAGAGACCCACCGAGTGAGATAGATATCAGTAGGGTTTCTTCCTGATCTGGAATTCTATGGTTGTCCTCTGGGCTTTGTGGCCACAAATTAAAATGACCTGATTACAATTCTTAATTCCCGAGAAAGAGCAAAAAAGATATAAATGTGGTCACCACAGGTCTGATGTCCTTGGGGAACTGATTAAGCCTGGAGACTGACACACACGTAGTATACGGGAGAAGGGGGTGTGTGTGGGGGATATGTGTGTTTGGGGCAGACTTTTTTTTTTTTTTTAAGATTTTATTTATTTGACAGAGAGAGACAAAGTGAGAGAGGGAACACAAGCAGGGGGAGTGGGAGAGGGAGAAGCAGGTTTCCTGTGGAGCAGGGAGCCTGATGCGGGGCTCAATCCCAGGACCCTGGGATCATGACCTGAGCCGAAGGCAGACGCTTAACCAACTGAGCCACCCAGGCGCCCCTTGAGTTATATTTTTGTATACATTGTGGGGAGGCCACGGAGCCAGGCATCTCAGGGTCTGGTTTCACCTCTACCAGCTCTGGTGCCTTAGGCAAATCACTCGGCTGCTTTGTCCCCTAGAAGTCTGGCCGGAATGCAGTATGTCTCACTTTTCTTGGATTACCTGCATCAGGATGACCTGAGCTACTTTTTAAATGTTTTTGGACTTGTGTTTTTTTTTTTTAAGATTTTATTTATTTTTTTTATGTGAGAGAGAGCACAAAAAGGGGGGGAGGGGCAGAGGGAGAGGGACAAGCGGACTCCCCGCTGAGCAGGGAGCCTGATATGGGGCTTAATCCCGGGACCCTGGGACTGAGCCACCCAGGCGCTCCTCTTTTTTTTTTTTTTTTTAAAGTATTTATTTATTTACTTATTTATGTTATTTGAGAGAGAGAAAGAGGGAGAGAGAGAGCATGAGCTAGGAGAGGGCAGGAGGAGAGGGCAGGAGGAGAGGGAGAGAATCTCAAGGTGGACTCTGCCCTGAGCAAGGAGCCCATTGTCGGGCTCCATCCCATGACCCTGAGATCATGACCTGAGCTGAAATCAAGAGTCAGACACTCGATCGACTGAGTCACTCAGGTACCCCCTGGACTATTTCTTAAATTTGGTGAAAAAGAATCTCTGGGGATGAGGTCCCAGAATCTTTATTTTTATTTTTAAAGATTTTATTTATTTATTTGACAGAGAGATAGCGAGAGCAGAAACACAAGCAGGGGGAGTGGGAAAGGGAGAAGCAGGCTTCCTGCCAAGCAGGGAGCCCGATGTGGGGCTCGATCCCAGGACCCTGGGATCATGACCTGAGCCAAAGGCAGACGCTTAATGACTAAGCCACCCAGGTGCCCAGAATCTTTATTTTTAAAAAGTGCCCCAGGCCATTGTCATGCACACAGGGACTCACTGGATGGGACCATCAGTGGGATCTCTTTCTGCTCCAAAATTCTGTTCATTCTCATCACTTGAATTTTACTTAGCTCTATTTTCTGTGAACAAAATGAAATTAAAAGGAGAAAGGCAATGACACTAGCTAAGAACCTATTATTTGCCTGGTGCTATGTTTGGGGCCTTATACTCATTGTCTTATTTTTCTGCACAATAATCGTTCGAGGTAGGTGTTATTGTTATCACACAGTATACATAAATTCCAAGTTGGAACTCTGTACAAACTTCCAACTATACGATGAATAAGTTCTGGGGATGTAACATACAGCATGATGACTATAGTGAACAGTACTGCTTTGTATATTTCAAAGTTGTAGAGAGTAGATTTTAAAAGTTCTCATCACACACACACACAAATTGTCACTATATACTATGATAACTAACCTTACTGTAGTAATCCTTTTTCCATATATATGTATATAAAATAACTACATTGTACACCTTAAACTTACACAATGTTATATGTCTACTGTATCTCAATAAAACTGGAGGGGAAAAGTCAGGGTTCTGATTTCAAAGTCAAATTTTTTGTTGTTTGTTTGTTTGTTTATTTATTTATTTTTGCCACAGTCTCATGCTATAGTAAGAAACCACAGAAGAACTTATTATAATTGGTAAGCTCTAGTGTAGCACCTTATGTTAACACAATAGATTACTATTTTAGGATCTGTTTCTTCATCCTTGTTGAATCACTGAGCTTCTCCTATTGTGAATGTTAATTACCTGATTTGATGATGATAATATGAAAACAGTAAGCTTCACTGTATTCTTTGCCTTCTTTTTCTTACCTATTTAAAATGTATTCTTCTGGGGTGCCTGAGTGGCTCAGTCGGTTGAGTGTCTGCCTTAGGCTCAGGTCATGATCCCGGGGTCCTGGGATCGAGCCCCACATCGGGCTCCCTGCTCCACAGGAAGCCTGCTTCTCCCTCTCCCACTCCCCCTGCTTGTGTTCCCTCTCTCACTGTGTCTCTGTCAAATAAATAAATAAAATCTTCAAAAAATAAAATGTATTCTTCTTATAATCTATGCGTTTTCTGAGGCAAGAGGCAATCTAAGTCCTTTGTGTGTGATAGGGAATAAATTGGATATAAATAAATAACAAAAAGTAAGCTATATTATGAATTCATTTAATAATTGCATTCACTTAGGGGCGCCTGGGTGGCTCATTCGGTTAAGCAACTGACTCTTGGTTTCGGCTCAGGTTGTGACCTTGGGGTCGTGGAATCGAGCCCCATGTGTGGCTCCGCACTGAGCGTGGAGTCTGCCTGAGATTCTCTCTCCCCCTCTCCCTCTGCCTCTCCCACGCCTATGTTCACGCTCTCTCTAAAAAATAAATCTTTAAAAAAATAATTGCATTCACTAAAATAGAAAAAAAAATACATGAAGTTGTGATACCCCCAGGATAATTTCAGTTTATGAAATCTCAAACCTATAACTAGCTACAAGATGGAGGGAAAAGAAATAAATTAGACAAGACATGGATTCGAAATTTGATGAGATCTATCTTTTGTATGCTTCTACTTGAGTTATCTATTTCAAATAGAGAAGAGAAGGGGCCCTGGCAGGCTAAAATATATGAAATCCTTTGAGAAGGATAAGGAGGTTGGTTTGGAAACTAAGTCAAGACAAAGGCCATGTGAAAGAGGAGCTGCCTTTTCCTCTCCAAGGTATTTGGAAGGGAATAAAAGAAGAATGGCAGAGTATCAAGTTTGGGCACGATTAGGAAAGTAGATGAATTGGGTCATCCGAGAAATTCTTCCTGCTGGTGACCAGTGCATGGAGTTTGAACTGGTCAAAACAGAAATCATCTGGCCTCCTGACTCATTAGTTGTGACCCATTATTTTTGTCTCTGGTTCATGAGAAAAGCAGTTTTATCTAATTTCCAGCTCAGATGAAAAGAAAAAAACATAGTATTTTTCTCCTGTGTTTGGCTGGGCTGTCTTATGATAAGGGAATAAGGAAAAGGCACCTGTCTGGTTTGGGATAATGTTTATAGAAAGAACATTGTAACACCATAAACAATGTATTGTTCTTTTTTGTATTAAGACAATACAGCTGGAAGGAACCTAGATACCATCTAACTCCTTCATATAGGCATTGAGGCCTATGAAGGTCAGGTGTATTCACTGCCTAAGAGCACACACCATAGATTTGGGAGCCAGACCTACATGATTTGAGACTCGGTTCTGCCGTTTACGAGTTTGTGGCCTTGGGGCTGAGGAGGACCTCACAGAGAAGAGCTGTGTGGCACAGAGTGAGCAGAGTTTGTCAGATGGGCGAGAGACTGAGGGTATGTCCAAAGAGGGAGGGCTGGGAGGGAGACAGGGCTGCACGGTGGAGTCAATGCAGGTGGATGTAGCTGGAGCACCCTGAAGTGGAGAGAATAAGCCAGGGAGAGAACCTGTTTTTTTTGTTTTTTAAAGATCTTATTTTATTTATTTGACAGAGAGACACAGCTAAAGAGGGAACACAAGCAGGGGGAGCAGGAGAGGGAGCAGCAGGCTTCCCGCTGAGCAGGGAGCCCCATGAAGGGCTTGATCCCAGGACCCCGGGATCATGACCTGAGCCCAAGGCAGACGCTTAACAACTGAGCCACCCAGGTGCCCCAGAACCTGTTGTTCTGACTTTGGAAGAGGAAACTTCATTGCCAGATTTTTTTTTCCTTGCTATTTCACTATTACTTTGTATCAATTATATACTCAAAGAAGGCTGAGCTGCTACAAACTCTGGGATAGGTTTCTTTGTCAACAGGGTCTCCCATAGTTTGTTGTTCAGGAAGAGGAGGCAGGGCTTGGGTTGTTGCTGGTTCTTTGGAGCCCCTTCTACTTCCCCTGTGAGCTGAGCTCTCTTCAGCCCCATGCCCAGCATGGCTCTCTTGGACAAAAGAGCTCTGGGTGTGGTTATAAAACAATAATAGCTACCATTTCTAGGTATTTGGCATTATTCTGTTGAGTGTATTGATTCATTTAATCCTTGCAAAACATCTTTTGAAGCACAACTATACTTTTTTCTTTTCTCAACTTTTCAGAACTTACCTAGAGAAGTAGAACATACATGCAAAAAATATATAGGTTTAATATATGATATATATATCAAAGTATAAATTCATATAAGTTTAATAGTTTCACAAAAAGAGCACAAACATGTCACTAGCTCCCAGCACAAGAATAAAATTAGCAGTGGGGCACCTGGGTGGCTCAGCTGGTTAAGTGACTCTTTTTTTTTTTTTTTTTTAAAGATTTTAATCATTTATTTGACAGAGAGAGACACAGTGAGAGAGGGAACACAAGTGGGGAAGAGGGAGAAGCAGGCTTCCCGCTGAGCAGGGAGCCCGACGTGGGGCTCAATCCCAGGACCCTGGGATCATGACCTGAGCCGAAGGCAGACGCTTAACGACTGAGCCACCCAGGCGCCCCTGGTTAAGTGACTCTTGATTTCAGCTCAGGTCATGATCTCAGAGTCATAAGATCTAGCCCTGCGTCAGGCTCCGTGCTGAGCGTAGAGCCTGCTTGGGATTCTCTTTCCCTCTCCCTCTGCCCCCGCCCCTCATTATCTATCTGCCCCCCCCCCCCCCGGGGTATGGTATGTGCTTTCTCCTACTCTCCGTCAAAAAAAAAAAGGAAAGAAAAACTTAGCATCACTCAAAGGGCTTTCGCCGGCCGCATTCAGTCACTAGTCCTCCTCAGGCCCCAAAGCAATGGCCATCCTTACTTCCAACAGCAGAACTTGGTTTGCCTGTTTTGTACAGTGTTACTTGTCTGCAGTTTCTTTCATTTACATTACATTGTATATGATTACAGGTCCAATCATTTTCTTTCATTGCTACATTATTTCCTCTACCTTGTCTCTTGAAACATTTAAAGCCCCAGAAAAGTTGAAAAGCGAGTACAGCGAACACCCATATGCCCTTTATTTAGAGCACGGAGGACTATTATTATTTCCACTTTATAGGTGAGGGAACGAAGGCAAAGAGAAATTAGGTAATTAACCTAGGTCATGCCTCTAGGATGTAGTCTTGCATAACTTGCTGCTTAGCCATATGGGCAAATCCCATAACCTGTCTGAGGCTGTTCCTTCGTTAATAAGATGGGTTTCCAGACTTTTGTGAGGCTGAAATGTGAGGAACATGTGAAAGTGCTATGTGAGGAGTACAGGGGCTCAAAAAGGGTATTAAAAATGCAGGCTCCTGGGTCTCACTCCCTACAGATCCTGGCTCAGTAGGTCTGGGGTAGGAGGCAGAATGTTTAACAAACACCCTAGGCTTTTGATTGAGGCTCGAATCCCCTACCACAGTATGAAAAAACACTTCTATAAAACAATGATTCCCAAACTTCAGAGACTATCAGAATCACCTTGAAGACTTGGACATTAATCTTGCTGCCCGCTCCACATTCACTGACTCTGGAAGACAAAAGAGGGTTGTAGGTGTTACCTGCTCTATCCTCTTGTGGGCTTGGCCTCAAGATTAGTCCCTGGAGCCCTCTCCCTTAGAGGCACAGAAAAACAAAAGGAAGCTTGCTCCTCCTTAAGGAGGACAAATGTCTCAAAAGGAAAAGCTGTTTGTAGGTGAAAGGGCAAGAGCGTTCTGTTGCAAAATGAGAGGTCAGATGGGAGGGAAGTAAAAAAAAAAAAAAAAAAAAAAAGACCCAACGAGTCATTACTCAAAAGTCAATATTCTTGCCACCTTACATCAGAGCAGGGGTTAGATTAACAACTGGCACACCAAACACGTGCTTACAGCCCCAAGAAAGCTGGAACACCAAAAAGAAAAGAAAAAAGAGAGAGAATTTGATTGCTTAAAGCATTGAAAATGTCAACATCGTGGGGTAAAACCTAAAAACCAACTCAGTACCTTTTTGGATTTTCTAACATTTATCTTAGGGTTTAGCACTGTGTTTTATTATGAATCACATGGTGCGAGAGGGAGGGAGACATACCGTATTTTCTCGCTGAGGCCCTCTAGATGTCTGAATCCGGTCTTGTATAAGGGATACATTTTTAATGGGTCAGTCTGGAGATTTAAATATGCTCCCCTGCCACCTGCCAGCTGTCCCTTCCTTACGTTCCCCGTGGGAGAGTGCGAGGGGGTGAAGGCCGGCGGCAACAGCCCCTGGCTGGTCGGGGAAAGTCCACGGAACTCCTACGCTGCCCGGGGCCGTTGCACAACTTGTTTGCTCAGATCATCTGGTGCAAGTCCCTGCATTTTAAAGGCGAAAAAACTGGAACTCAAATGTTGGCGATTTAACTTCCTACCTCTCTTTCTTTTAAAAAGCACAACCTACAATTAAAAAAAAAAAAGCCACCTTGCATAATAATCAGCATAGACAGCTATCATCCTGGAGTGGTTGGGGCTTTTAAGTGTCGCTCAGAAAAAAAGAGGGGGACCAACCACGGTATTCCAAAGCCCTTTTTGGACACTGCGACTCAGCTTTAAATTAGACATACACTCGAAGGACTGACTTTAAAGACAGAAGAGCAACAAAACAAGCTCTACGGGCCCGTCATCGGGTTAGAATTTCACAAAACTAAAGAAGTGATTTACGTGCTAAAAATAAGTCTAGGAGCCAGGGTTTCCATTTTAAAGACAGTTCTATTCCGAGGACTGACGGGAATCAACAGGTTACCGGTCACTGGTGCGCGCGACTCCGCCGCCGCCGCCTTTGGCAAAACCCCGGAGCCGGGCTGCGCGCCGGCCGCCTCCGCCACGGGCCTCCCTGCCCCTCGGCCCCTCTCCCCTGCAGGGCGCCCATGCGGGCGGGGCCTGGGGCAGGTCCGCGGCCCGGGCCGCCGGTCACGTGCTGCGGAGGCGCGGGCCGGGCGGGGTATATAGGCGGGTCGCCCGCGCCGCCACTTGGAACGCCAAGCGGGACTCGCCGGATCGTGGTCTTTGCGCTGCTGTGGGTCGGTAGGTGCGCGCCCCGCTCCGTGCGCCGCGGGCTGGCGTGGGGTGGGGTGGGGTGGGGGCCCGCGGGGCTCCAGGCTGGAACACGGTGGTCCCGGAGCCTGCCCGCCTCGCCGCCTCGGGGCGGTTTCCGGGTCGGGGCTGGGAAGGGGCGGTCTCCCGGGCCTGCGCTGTGCGCCTTTGCTGTCGGCCTTGGAGGCTCTTCTGCCCGCAGCTGCAGTGCGGGTAGAGCTTCTGGGCTTGGGTGCAGGGTAACAGTTTCCATTTGTCCCGCAAGTACGTTACTGGAAAGGAAATGAGCTAGCAAATTATGGGGTTCCAGCGACAGCGAGGCTGTGGGTACTGGCGCCTGACTTGCGCCCTAAGAAGGGCTCTTACTCATTTCCTGTAGCACTGGGACCCTCGGCGGCCGGAGGGTGAGCTGCCCGGCTCTAAAGTGGCGGACAGCGGGCTGTGCAGGTTCTTCCTTCCCACTCTGCGGCTTAGCAGTGAGGCAGTTTTATGTGCGTGGATTCGGGTCGTTGGAGGCGCTAAATTTCCACTGAAAAGCCTCCTGGGATGTTTCTCGATTCCTCGGAGCTGTTGTGCTTAGTTTCCCCTAGACGAGTTGCAGTCCTTTCCCCAAGGAAGGAATAAATCCCCCCAAAGTGTTTCCACTTGATAGTCCTGTCAAAAATGTCTTCTACTTGAGAGATCTCTCTCTCTCTCTCTCTTTTTTTTTTTTTTTTTTTTTTACAGATTTTATTTTTAAGTAATCTCTACACCCAACATGGGCCTTGAACTCACAACCCCCCAGATCAAGAGTCTCATGCTCTACTGACTGAGCCAGCCGGGCACCCCTCTCTTTAAATTTTATAATGTGGATTTTAACTTGGTTCCAATGTTTTTGTGAACAGACGTTCCTCTTTGAGAGGCGGTGGACAAATAAGACCAACATCTCAACAATGCAATGTCTTTGCTTTTATCCCCCTCAGACCCTCTTTTCTATTGGAACTTTACCCATAATTTCTGAAAGCCGGCCTCAGAACATGTTTGCCCAGGGCAGAGCTCGGAGCTAGAGGGTGGGGAGAAGTGCAGAAGGCTACCTCATCTTGAATTTTTCTCTTCTTGAAATTCTCATTTACTTGGGTGGGGAGTGAATCTGAGAGAGTCTTATCCTGGTGTCCTGAAATCAGTTTCTCTTCCACAGATTTCTTTCTCCAAGAAGAAAAATGGTATCTGTTGCAGTTGATCCACAACCGGTATGAATTTTAAATACGGTTTCTTGATCCCTTTCCCTCCCTGTCTGTTTTGAAGGAGTTAACACTTGCCCTGCTTGGTTGCAGAGTGTGGTGACTCGGGTAGTCAACCTACCGTTGGTGAGCTCCACGTACGACCTCGTGTCCTCGGCTTACATCAGTACGAAGGATCAGTATCCGTGCTTGAAGTCTGTGTGCGAGATGGCAGAGAAGGGTGTGAAGACCATCACTTCCATGGCTGTGATGAGTGCTCTGCCCATCATCCAGAAGCTGGAACCACAGAGTGAGTTCTGATTTTTTTTTAAAGATTTATTTATTTATTTGACAGAGAGAGACAGCAGAGAGACACAGCGAGAGAGGGAACAAGCACGGGGAGTGGGAGGGGGAGGAGGAGGCTTCCCGCTGAGCAGGGAGCGCGATGCGGGGCTTGATCCCAGGACCCAGGGATCACAACCTGAGCTGAAGGCAGATGCTTAACGACTGAGCCATCCAGGCGCCCCTCATGACCTATTTTCAAAAGTAACATCTTTGAGGGGCGCCTGGGTGGCTCAGTTGGTTAAGCCACTGCCTTTGGCTCAGGTCATGATCCTGGAGTCCCGGGATCGAGTCCCTGCTCAGCAGGGGGAGTCTGCTTCTCCCTCTGACCCTCCCCCCTCTCATGCTCTCTCTTTCTCTCATTCTGTCTCTCAAAGTCTTAAAAAAAAAAAAAAGTAACATCTTTGAGATGCAATTAACACACCATACCATTCACCCACTTAAAGTGTACTCAAGTATCTTTACAACTGATTTTAGAACCTTTTCATCACCTCGGAAAGGAACCTCCTACCGGTTTCTGTTTAAGATGATGAAAAAGTTCTGGAAATAATAGGGTGATAATTGCACATCATTGTGAATGAACTTAATGCCACTGAATTAGGCATTTTATATACCTAGGAGTGGGATTGCTGAGTCCTCTAAGAACCACGTAAGCTTCTGAGGTACTGCCAGACTGTTTTCCAAAGCAGCTGCACCATTTTACATTCCCCCCAGCAGCGTATGAAGGGTCCCATGTCTTCATGTTGTTAACTGCTTTTGAGTAAAGGTTTAAATCATTCCTCTAAATGGTTAGATCATGGACTTTCAGGACTATAAGGAACCTTTAGAGACCGGTTTTCCAGTTCTGCTCCTTCCCAGATGAACTTGGTATTAGCGCTTGGGTCAGTCATCATTGGAAGGGAAGCTTAGACTAAAAACTGCGCTTGCTGGGCAGATCCAGGGTGCTGTTAGCATACTGTTCGCTGGTGACAAACCAAAAATACGCTGCCACTTACGGGATTAAGTGTAGGTAGGGATTAAACTGGAGTGGCAATGCTAATTTTGAGAGTTTTCGGTTACCTCACTCCCGGAATGATGGTTCAGGTGAAGCCTGGCTTCTCTTGGCATTAACCTTAGATACCAGTTGATGAGGAAGAAGCTGCCTAGCCAGCTTCCTACCTGGCCTGTCACAGCCTCGCTGCTCCCTCCCACCCCCTTATTTCCCTGTCAGTAGAAGACAGTTGCCAGCAACTGCTGCTGAGCTAGAAACACTAGGCAATGCGTTGTATAGTAAATGAAGATCAACATTCTTGCTATCCTTTAAGGCCAAAGGTTCAAGGTCTAATGTAGTATGTATTCATTCATATCTGCACTTAACATTTTCCCCGTTTGTGATTCTTCTAGTTGCGGTGGCCAATACCTATGCTTGTAAGGGGCTGGACAGGATTGAGGAGAAACTGCCTATTCTGAATCAGCCAACAAACCAGGTGAGCTTGGGCAGAGTGCTAAGGCCTGCCGCTGCACACGTCTTCATGGTCTGTTGGGCACAGGCTGTGCGTATCATAAACAGAACTGTTCTCTCCTCCTGGACGTAGTTTTGGAAAGGCCACTCCCTTACTTGCCGAATTATCATCAGGTTTTGTTTGAGACGCAGAGATGAACTAGCCACTTTTGGGCTATAATGCTTATGGTCTGATCTTTATTAATTTGTGGTTTTGCCTCTGTAGATGATATTGCTCTCACAAATAGCTGATTCCCATGTGGCATTAGAGAAATGTAGATGTGGTGTTTAGAATCTTTTCTCACTTGGTATCTGAGAGCACATCCAGTAGGAGGGAGAATAACGTCTCTGCCCCTGTGTTGGCCTTGTGGGGCTGTGTGCATCGGGCCAGCTGGGCATGGTACCTCTGTGTCTGCTCATAGGCATGCGTGAGCTACTCTTGCTATAAGCACGTCAGCATGGAAAATGCCATTCTTTTCTACGGTACTCCTTCTGCCTTATTAACACATTCACCTGGTTTAAAAAAAATACTAAAACAAGTTTTACATCATTTTACCTCATTTGCTCCTCCAACAACCCTTGAGTGGTGGCAGAGAAGCTGCTAAGGAAATTGAGGCTTATCAACTCTTAGTGACTCGCCTAAGACCTAAAGCTAGAGAGTGACAGGGCCAGATTGCTTCCTTAGCACTTCAGCGAGGCTGCCTTAGTTAATACTTAGCCTGTACTGCTCCTCAGCCAAGCAGTGTGTTTTTCCATTTGTAGGTTGTTGCCAACGCCAGAGGCGCTGTGACCGGGGCAAAAGATGCTGTGACAACTGCTGTGACCGGGGCCAAGGATTCCATGGCCAGCACCATCACTGGGGTGATGGACAAGACCAAAGGAGCGGTGACTGGCAGTGTGGAGAGGACCAAGACTGTGGTCAATGGCAGCATTAACACAGTCTTGGGAAGTCGGATGATGCAGCTGGTGAGCAACGGAGTAGAAAATGCGCTCACCAGATCAGAGTTGCTGGTGGACCAGTACCTCCCTCTCACGGAGAAAGAACTAGGTAATTGGGAGCGCCCGGGTGACTCAGTTGGTTAGGCGTCCGCCTTCGGCTCAGGTTGTGATCCCGGGGTCCTGGGATCCAGCCCCACACCAGGCTCCCTGCTGAGCGGAGTCTGCTGCTCCCTCTCCCTCTGTGATCTTGCTCTCGCTCACTCTCAAATAAGTAAATAAAATCTTTTTTTTTTTTTTTTAAAGAACTAGGTAATTGGATTTTTGTCTTGAACTAATGGTTTATATCTTAAAGCAGTCTTAAAACCGCTTCATTGAGATCTACTTCATATGCCATAAAAGTCACCTGTTTGATTCTGAGTTAGAGTTGCCCAGCCATCATCACCACAATCCAGTGGTGCAACGTTTCTGTCATGCCGGAAGACCCTTAGTGGCTGCTCGTAGTCAGTCTCCCTGTCCTTTCCCGGGCAACCACTAATCTTTCTATCTCTGTAGACTTTCTCCTAAAGCAATCTTAAGTTTCACATTGAATTCTGCATAGTAAGTTTGGAAACCTTGGGGAGAAATGAACTGAGAGAAATTTTCTATAAATACATTGTCTTTAATGGGCTGCTTTACAGAAAATCGTGAAACATTCAGTGCCTACCGTGTGCCAAATCCGGTGTGGCCCAAGAAGCTCACTCGAACGGATTGAGACCTGTGTGGATAAAAATGTCAGATGCAGTGATACGTGTGCGTTGGGTGGTCAAGCCCAGCAGCAGGCAGGAGCTGTCTTGGGCAAATGAGAACATAATTGCTAGGTGGATGGGTAGAATTGACCAGTAAGATCCAGGTTAGAGGCCAGGCCTCATCAGTTCTAGCTGGGATCCCTTATGTTTTTTTGTCCCTTTTTCCCCCTAATTTCAGAAAAAGAAGCAAAAAAAGTTGAAGGGTTTGATATAGTTCAGAAGCCAAGTTACTACGTTAGACTGGGATCCCTGTCTACCAAGCTCCGTGCACGTGCCTACCAGCAGGCTCTCAGCAGGGTTAAAGAAGCCAAGCAGAAAAGCCAAGAGACCATTTCTCAGCTCCATTCCACTGTTAATCTGGTGAGTAAAACTTCATTTAAAGGTAGCTAAAGTGAGTTCATTTATCTCAAGGGCTGAGAGTAAATGTAGTCATGAAATCCAAGAATTTTATTTTTTTTATTTTTAAGATGTATTTATTTTATTTTGTTTTATTTTTTAAATTTTATTATGTTAGTCACCATACAGTACATCATTGGCTTTTGATGTGGTGATCCACGATCCATTGTTTTCGTATAACACCCAGTGCTCCATGCAGTACGTGCCCTCCTTAATACCCATCACCGGGCTAGCCAATCCCACCTCCCCGCTCCCCTCTAAAACCCTGTTTGTTTCTCAGAGTCTGTAGTCTCTCATGGTTCGTCTCTCCCTCCAGTTCCCCCCCCATTTTTCCCTTCCTTCTCCTAATGTCCTCCATGCTATTCCTTGTGTTCCACAAATAAGTGAAACCATATGATAATTGACTTTCTCTGCTTGACTTATTTCACTTGGCATAATGTCCTCCAGTCCCATCCATGTTGATGTAAAAGTTGGGTATTCATCCTTTCTGATGGCTGAGTAATATTCCATTGTATATATGGACCACATCTTCTTTATCCATTCATCTGTTGAAGGGCATCTTGGCTCTTTCCACAGTTTGGCTGTTGTGGACAGAAATCCAAGAATTTTAATCTTAATGAAAAACCCAGTAGAGAAATGGGCAAAGAGTACATAAACAACTCACAGAAAAGCGAGTATAGATAGCTGAACCCTAGGAAGCAATGTTAGTCTCACTGTGAGGGGCCCGATTACAGATGTTTCTCTTGGCCTCTCACACTGGCAAAGCTTGATGGCTTGATGCTGTGGGTAATGAGGTAGGGAAAGAGGTATGCATGTACTTGTGCACTTCTGGGGGATACAGGGACAGTTCTGGGCAAATTACAAACACTTCTATGCCTTCAGCTGTTTTATTTTTGGAAATGTTTCCTGTCGACACTTAAAGAAGTTCAGAGTTGCAAAACCCTATAAGCAATGCCTGTCAAGTAATAGGAAACTAAATTGCTACATCATAAGAGAGCTATTGTGTAGCCGTTGAAGTTGCCAAGTTACAGAATAGTATGTATTGTACTGCCATTAGAAACTGGTGTCTTCTTGGAAAGACCTAGCTGGCAACAGGGAAGAGGAGGTTTTAATTCCTTTTCCTTTTGTCATTTTATCTTCTGTGAATATACGTATTAAATTTGAGTTGCCTTACCTGTGCTAAACTGGAGGTAAATTTGGAGACTGTGGTTCAATAGTTAAATAGAGGCAGTAAAGAACTACGATTACTTGGCTGATATACAAAAAACAATAACAACATGGATAGCAGAGGTCTCTCCTTAAACTCTCATGGAAATTCTTGTTTTTTATATTACCTGATTGATGTCCTAGATCTGAGAACAGGCTAACTTGAATGTCTGACTGGTTTGTTCCTTTGTGTTATCTCATTGTGTTCTAGATTGAATTTGCCAGGAAGAATGTGCATAGTGCCAACCAGAAAATTCAAGGTGCTCAGGATAAGTTCTATCTCTCCTGGGTGGAGTGGAAGAGGAGCGTTGGCTATGATGATACAGATGAGTCCCACTGTGCTGAGGTAAGACATTGGAGACAGAGTCCTCCCCTGTGGTTTCTGAGGATGTTCTTACCAAATTTTTCATTTCCATTTTCCCATTATTCCTCAGAGTACTCTTCTCTATCAAAAGTTTGAACAGTACTGTGTACCCAGGTTAAGTGACAGAAAACCAAAACGTGCAGACACACGTGTTGCCCGTACATGTGGCAGTAATAACCTACAGACACACGTATTGCCCGTAACAATACTACTGAGTGAGAAACATGGGCCTTGCCCTCCTACTGGCTGCAGATCGGACTAACGGGGGATACCAGCATTTGTACTGCTTTTTGACAGCATCAGTACAGTTGCCATGAGAATACATAGGACAGGAACCCAACTCAGCCTTAGAGTAAGGATGGATGAGTCAGATGGCGTCCTGGGAGAGCTCCGTGCTAGGCTGAGATCTGCTGGGTGAATAAACTAGGTGAAAGGGCACTAACGTTCCAGACAGAACAGTAGCACGCTGTGGTCTTGGAAGGTGGTTCTTTGGGTTCCAACAGCTAGTACGTGTATCCCTGAAAAGTGCGTAATACTGCTCTCCTCAGGGTTCTTAAGAGGATTTTTAAAAGTCAAAGAATCCACGTACGCGGTAGACACATAACCGGTTTACTGTAATTGAACTGATTTGTTAAATAGCACTGTTGGATCCACGGCTGATTTTTCAACTCGTTCTGTTTTTAGCACATCGAGTCACGTACTCTTGCTATTGCACGCAGCCTGACTCAGCAGCTCCAGACCACGTG
Organism: Phoca vitulina; assembly: GCF_004348235.1. NCBI lineage: Eukaryota > Metazoa > Chordata > Mammalia > Carnivora > Phocidae > Phoca > Phoca vitulina. The sequence continues at coordinate 1,851,162 of NW_022589770.1, forward strand.
CTACAGCCTGCTGTCCAATGTCCAGGGGTTACCACAGAACATCCAAGATCAGGCCAGTCACCTGGGGGTGATGGCCGGTGACATCTACTCAGTGTTCCGCAATGCTGCCTCCTTCAGGGAAGTGTCTGACGGCCTCCTCACTTCCAGCAAGGGGCAGCTGCAGAAAATGAAGGAGTCTTTAGATGATGTGATGGATTATCTTGTTAACAACACGCCTCTCAACTGGCTGGTAGGTCCCTTTTACCCGCAGCTGACCGAGTCTCAGAATGCTCAGGACCAAGGTGCACAGAAGGACACAAGCAGTCCGGAGGCCCAGCAGCCTGAGCACAGAACCCGTTAGAGCTGTCCTTGTCACCAGGACGGGGTGTGGCCAGCCGGAGGAGACTTTCTGTGATGTTGAAATTAACCTGCTAGACAACTCTGAATTGGGGAAGCAGCTAGCTAGAGAAAAGGTCCTCAGTTGTAGTCATTTCTAGCTGGATTAAGAGCTTTACAGTGTTTGGCATTAGCAGATGAGCTCTGCTTTTTTCCTGGCTGGTAAGAAAAGAATGCTAGGTTGGTCAGAGCCTGGCCAGGACTCCCAGAAAGTTTCCCTGCATTTATGGCGTCATCCATTGTTACCACTGTTGCTGTTCGTTTGTCTTGAATAAAAAACAACTTCCTGTGGGCTGTGGTGTGGGCTGGTGTCTGCTCCCATTTGGTCCTGTCACCGGTTGGTCGCACAGAGCATGCCTGTACAACTTTTTTTTTTTTCATGAAGGAATGCGCCCTATGAATTCAATAAAATTCACTGCAGAATAGATCAACTTTATGCTGTGTGTTCCATGTGCTTTTGTGTGTTGCTTTCATAGAGCTGCTTGGCTTGCGTGACAGGGTTATTAATACACATAATGTGAATTCCAACCGGCCCTCTGGGGGATTTGGCAGAGCAATGCATTGGAAGGCTAGTGCTAAGAATGGAGTGTTTGATAACAGGTTTTCAACAAAATAAAGCTAATGTGCGTACAGGAGTTTTTACGAGGTGGCAGTTACTGCCTTTATCTCTCCATTTATTTTTTTTTTTAATTTTTAAAAAAGATTCTATTTATTTGAGAGAGCATGAGCAGGGTGAGGGGCAGAGGGAGAAGCAGACTCCCTGCTGAGCAGGGAGCCCGATGCGGGACTCGATCCTGGGATCATGACCTGAGCCGAAGGCAGATGCTTAACTGACTGAGCCACCCAGGCACCCTTTTTATCTCTCCATTTGCTCAACCTCTTGAGAGGGGGTTTTAAGCCAGTAGAATGCTGCTCGTGGCCGACTGCCTTGCTGAATGGGAGTCAAAACTGAAAGGAAGCAAGTGATAACGTGATAGAACTCCTAACAAGTTTCCCGTAAAGGCAGCAAGCCTTTCTTGCTAAAGGGCTGTTGAAAATGTGAGCCCTGAACTGCAACTAGCCAGTGTCCATTCTCAGCTGGACTTGACTTGCTGTGTTGCCACTTTGGGAGAAAGTCACACTAGTTGGTGAGATACCTTTAGAAGACCAGGTGAGAGTAATTAGAAAGACTTTGGACCCTCTGTAGGAAAAGCTTAACTTCCTCCCTAGGGTGAGTTCAGACTTCAGCCCCTCAATGTTGGTCAGCTCGGGAGGAAATTCCACAGATCTTATGACAAAACTGCAGTGTGCCGAACTGTTTGAAAAACAACTTAGCACTTGTAAAGTAGAGCTGCATGCTTCTGGCCGTTCCTGCTAAATTAAGGTTAGCAAGGCTGCCCTTTGGCAGAACTGAAGTCTAAGATCTGTCCCCCCCCCTTTCTACCCAGGTTCCCCCCTTCTCCCCAAGAAAACAAGCAGCGTATAACTACACCTTTGATGTGAGACCTATCAAAGCTTATGAAGTTACAGAACTAAATTTTTGCCCTTTAACTCCGGGAATCCTCAAGCAGATGAATTGGAAGGGAGGGACTGAGATGCTTGAAGCCAGGGGGCATCTGGTTTCTGGGAAGGTGGACTGCCATGATTCGTGGGCTTCTAGGATGGAACCTATCCATTCACATGCCTGTCTGCTCCCAGTAACTGGCATTTTCTAGAGCAACTGCCTCTTAACTTTACTATTCCTTAAAAAATTTTTTTAAATTTCTGAATCCAAGTTGAACATGACCTTGCCCCTCTGCCTCAAAACTGCAAGGCTTGTATCTTGTGCTTTATTTTAATTGGTTGGAAAATCACATACCCTAGCCTATACATACTTTCTTAATCCCAAACAAACTTTGGTTTCCCCATCGTAAAAGTTGTAGTGCCAACTGAATTGCTTAAGAAAATGAGACTGTTCTCAAAGCTATTCTTTATGAGCCAGACAGAATATAAAGACTACTCTTAGCTTCCAGAAGAACACCACTAGCCCTCATTTTTTTGCCACGAGCTTTGTGCACTTGTGGTTTTGTCTGTCCTTGTGTCTTGAGTCTGTGCCTATGTGCATTCCATTCTGTTGTCAACATCAACATGTCTCAAAATCATGTTCTTGCTTCTTACAGCTTTATTGTTGCATAAACTGGCAGTTTCGGTTTAACAGACTTTCTCCCAAGGAGAACAATTTTTGTGAGGAAAAAAAGCTGACTAAACACAGTAACTATGGAGGGTTTTTAAACATTTGGCTGCATGAAGGCTGGCATGGCATGCTTGAGTGTTCAAAGATGATTTTTTCTTTCCATGCAATAATAATAATAACATGGACTCTGGTTAGTTCTGGGTAAAAAAATCAAAGGAACATGGTGTACTAGCCATGAATCCCTTAACCTTAGCTTTCTCATCTGTAATGTAAAATTAGTGATGCTTTCACAGATGGAAGTGAAGTGTTTGAGGATGGGATGTCTTTTTCTGTTTTGCACTTAGAGGCATGGGGACACCATCTGTGGGGCAGTGACATAAAGTATCTTTAACTTGCCAGTCCAGGTGTAAGCACATAATATCAGGTCATGATTAGGGAAATAAATCCACTTTGATAAGGCATTAACAGATACTGAAAAGCTAATGAAGTGAAAAAGAAAAAACTGAAATTTGGTCTATCTGAGCTATCCCTTTTATTTATTTGAGATAATGAGAGAGAGGGTATGAGCGGGGGACAGAGGGAGAGGGAGAAGCAGGCTTCCCGCCGAGCAAGGAGCCCGATGTAGGGCTCGATCCCAGGATCCCTGGGATCGTGACCTGAGCCGAAGGCAGGCACTTAACTGACTGAGCCACCCAAGCGCCCCTGAGCTGTCCCTCTTAGAATACCATTTAGCTCATAGGGCTGGCTGGTGAGGGAAGGAGGAATACAGAGCAGGATAGATATTTGTGCATAAATCTTTAAGAAATGAAGTCTAAATGATGCCTGGAAGAGTAGATGTGGGGGTGTGGAAAGGAGGGCCCCTTGCCAGCCTGATCTCCCCGGGCTGTCATGGACTTGGGACTGCGCCAGCTCCATGAGTGACCTAGCATTGAGGTCTGCATGGATGATGGTCTTGTGAGATGTGTAGGTAGCTACATTAAAAAATTATTTAATTCAGTATTTGAGTTTCTAATAGTATAAAGTATGAACTCTGTCCTGAGGAGAATGGAAAGACCAGAAATTTTCCTCAAGAGATGTTTATAGTCTTAGGGGAAGCTTGTTGATGAATATTCAAGTAATATCCAGGTATAGAACACCACTTGTCCCTCACTCTGGCCCCAGGCTGCTAATTTAAAGATTCCCTACCTTTATTACAAAATTAACCTGCAAAATACTACACTTCAGCATGAAGCAGTATAGGAATGGCAGGGCAACAATGTGGGTTTTCAGTTTTATTGACCAAAGCAAAAGAGAATGCTAACTTAAGGGATATTTCCTGTGTGTGTGTGTGTGGGGGGGAGTTCTAATGTCTTCTAGAACTTAAAGTGAGGAAAGTAGTGGACAGTGTTGCTAACTGAGACTTTACAAAAATAATGAAGAGACTAACTGGTACCTTTATGTAGATAATGATGGAGAAATAGTTACCACTTCAATTATGTTTTCATTTCTCTTGGGTGTATCCATGAGAGTGGAATTGTGAGTGGGTCATATAGTCACTGTGTCTAATTGAGGAACTGCCAAACTGTTTTCCACAGTGGCTGCAGCATCTTACGTGCCTACCAGCAAGGTATAGGGATTCTGATTTCTCCACACCTTCACCAACACTTGGTGAAGCCAACTTTTTTTTATTTTTTAATTTTTTATTCTATTTATTTATTTGAGAGAGCGAGAGCAGGAGCAGGGTGAGGGGCAGAGGGAGGAGCAGAGTCCCCACCAAGCAGGGAGCCCGACGTGGACTTGATCCCAGGACTCTAACCATTTAAATGAAAATTTAGCATTAAAAAGAGTAGATGTTGTTTTATCTACTGTACACAGGCTAGGGCACAGGAAAACTCAGGTAAGGAGGTAGCTCAGGTATCTATCAGACTGACTCCATTTATAAAATAGCCGTAGTGAACTGTCTGCATGGATAACCTCACATCAGGGATCGTTCTCCTGTCCTCTCTGTCTATGCCAGGGATTATCAACTGGAAAGATTGATAAAATGCAGATTCCTGGGTTCCACATCCAGAGAATCTGTTTACTACGTCTGGTGGTAGTACCAGGCATCTGCACTTTTTAAAAGCATCCCTTTTAAAAAAATAAAAACAAACAAAAAACAACCTAAAAGCATCTCTTTAAAAAAAAAGCATCATCCCTAGTGATTCTACTGCAGGTGGTCTACTGACTACTCTTTTTTTTAAAGATTTTATTTATTTATTTGAGAGACACAGCGAGAGAGGGAACACAAGCAGGGGGAGTGGGAGAGGGAGAAGCAGGCTTCCCACGGAGCAGGGAGCCCGATGCGGGGCTCGATCCCAGGACACTGAGATCATGACCTGAGCCGAAGGCAGACGCTTAACCGACTGAGCCACCCAGGCGCCCCTCTACTGACTACTCTTAAGAGAAGCAAAGGAAACAGGAAACTACTTTAACCTGAGACAAAAATAGGACTAGGGTTACCTATAGTCCCTTCTCTCCAAATAAGAACCTCAGTGTGGGTTCCATAAAGTGTCCTAAGACCTACTCTTGATTTACCTGCTCAAATGAATGGAATACACAGAAGCTAGCAATGACTAGTTGAATGGTGTGCAATGGATACCAAGAATCACTTTAATTTTGTTGGGATCACTGCCAACCTGCTTCCTATGCTGAGAGTTCTAGCCACTTCCACAGACTTATTAGCTAAGGACAAAGCATCAGGGTACTTTCTAGAGGGTGTTTCTACAGCAGGGAAGGGGATGTGCACCAGGAGATAGTACTCAACTGTACCAAACTGTTCAAGTAAAGCAGAACCAAGATGCTCCTGGCTCTCTAGCTTGTAAGCACATCAACAAGCCGCCTATGCAATCTAGTATGGATGGTGAGATGTTTCTGCTAAATTAAACCCTCACCAGGGTTTACCGTACATATTTGGTGTTAGAACTAATCGTTACCTCTTGCATGATCCTTTCATAGCCCTATATATCAAATTACTTTTAACTAACAAATTTCAGTTTTTATTTTCACTTCATTAGTACTTCAATACTTATTCTATTTCAAAATAAATCAATTTTCCCAATTCTGTGTCATGTTTATCAGCACTGCATGCTCACCTTTACCAGCAAGTTACATTCCCACAGATGATGTTTTTATTTATTTATTTTTTAAGATTTATTTATTAATTTTGAGAGAGAGGGAAAGCACATGCACAGGGTGGGGAGAGGGCGAGGGAGAGAGAATCTCTAACAGACTCCCTACTGAGCACCAAGCTGACCCCAGGCTCCATCCCAGGACCCCGAGATCATGACTTGAGCTGGAATCAAGAGTCAGACATTTAACTGACTCAGCCACCCAGGTGTGCCAATGTTTTTATTTCTGTAATAGTCTCACCTATCCAGGGCCCCAGGCCACCAGTAGGCCACCTTGAGGCAAATTAGAAAATGGCACCTATCCTCAATATGTGTAGCGCCACCTTCTGGAAAGTTGTTATAGTAAATATGGGAATCAATGAAGTGTGATGAGCAACCAGCAAAAGGTACACAGGGTCACAGGAATCCTAGCATGGTCACTTGGTTTTCTTGAAAAGGATGTGTTGCTGGCTTCCTGTCCTTTCAGGAAGGGACTGTAGTTATCTCATTAATTTCATAGTAAGTAACTGAATTTGGCCTCTATCCCTGAGGGGGGCATCCTCTGTAAGAGACTCCTTACACTCCATCAATGGTCCAGACTACATTCATTCATGTCAATGAAAAAGGGATTTATTTTATAGATGTGTGAAATGGTTTCTCTTGTGCCACATTTGTAAAAAACCTCGTGTAGATGGTCAGGTACAACCACGACATTTTCCGTTAAACTCACCTTGGAAACTTGGTGGACTGTGACTACCTCTTGGTTGCCCCACCCTCTATTTTATTCACAGCCACCAAGTAGGTTTTGCTGATAGCCAGGAACTTAATAGAAATTAGACACTCTGGATCATTCTGAATTTGTGGAAGGGGAATTATTCATATGGCTCTTCTAAAGCATCTCAGGTACTAGAGGGATTTTTTTTTTTTTTTTTACGGTAGTGCTGAAAACTTTTCTCCTAAAATTTTGAGAGTGGGATCACCAACCTTCTGCAAAAAATTCTGCTTTAGGCCAACAGTTACCTAGCCTATAGGTGACTTTGGAGGGTGTGTGTGTGTGTGTGTTTGTGTTGGTCTTTAAGGAACTAATGAAAATAAAACCTACTGTTTCTTGAGCACATTTTACAAGTTAGGCTCATTCTACCTTCATTCTTCATCTGTAACCAAATGAATTAGGTATTTTCCTCACGTGAGAGGTAAGGAACACGTTGAAAAGAGAGGTGGTAGGATGGGGATTTAGTTTGATGTCTACTGATGTCAAAGGGCAAGTATTTTTTCTGCTCTAGCACTTTTTTTTTAGGATTTTATTTATTTATTAGAGAGAGAGAGAGAGAGCACAAGCAGGGGGAGTGGCAGGCAGAGAGAGAAGCAGGCTTCCCGTTGAGCAGGGAGCCCAATGCAGGGCTCCATCTCAGGACCCTGGGATCATGACCTGAGCCAAAGGCAGCCATTTACCCGACTGAGCCACCCAGGTGCCCCCCCTAGCACTCTCTGATAGGAGAAAGCTGCAGCTTGCCTCCTTGTTTGGGGACCCAAAATTTCTCTGCCTGAATCTTCTTGTGTTGTAGCTTCCTGTTCTATTGCATATTTGTTAAAAACAAATAAACTGATATTGGATGTTAAAACATAAATTAGTAGAGATAGTTCAGAAGAGAGAAAGTCAGGCATTATCTTTTAACTAATAAGGCTAAACTTGCAATAGTTGGCTTGTCTGGCTGATGTTCTGAATGAATTTGTAAAAGCATTATTGGCTTTTGTGGATGTCAGGTTGCATTGAATATTTGCAAAGTCAACATCCATAAATAGCTAGAATGCAGTTAGATCTGCCCAAACTGAGAGCCTCAGAACAAATGGTAGAAGTTTGTACTCAGACAAGACATTTCTCTGAGCACCTGAGTTAGTAGGGAAAAGTACAATAAACAAGATTCCCTCTTATTGTCTGTTTTTCCTCTTGTTTTTTTACTATTTAATTGTGAGATATACACCACATCACATTTACCATTTTAGCCATTCTTAAGCAGACAATTCCACGGCATTAAGTACCTTCACCATGTTGTGCCATCATTACCACTTAACGTTTCTAGAACTTAATCGTACCAAGCATAACTCTTACCTATTAAACAATGACTCCTCATTCCTTCCCCTCTGTCTGTGTTTTGATGCATTTTTGTTGTTAGTTATTTTGCCTCTGTTAGGGGATTAGCTAACCTTTTTCTCTGCTGTCAAGCTTCCAGCCTTTAGTAATTTATTAGACTTCACTAATTTTCTGCTTCTAATCTGCTGTTGGCTAGGAAACATCACTTAGCTTATCAGATTTTCAGGTAAAGGAAGAGTTAATAGAACTTCTTATCCCTGAAAGCCTTGCCTCTGCAGAGAATACTAGGACTCTGTGATGGCTACTTCAACTATTAAAAGACCTTTTCCTTCCTCAGTTCCTAGACATTTCCCAAAGGTTTTATGTTTGTAAGTCAGACTTATAAGAACAGTGGAGCATTACTGTTTTTAATAGAATAGTAGATTAATAGATGAATAACCAGAAAGGCTTGATATTTTGTATTTTCAAAAAAGCTTTCAGGGGCGCCTGGGGGGCTCAGTCGTTAAGTGTCCGCCTTCGGCTTGGGTCATGGTCCCAGGGTCTGGGATGGAGCCCTGCATCGGGCTCCCTGCTCCGCAGGAAGCCTGCTTCTCCCTCCCCCACTCCCCCTGCTTGTGTTCCCTCTCTCGCTGTGTCTCTCTCTGTCAAAATAAATAAATAAAATCTTTAAAAAAAAGCGCTTTCATTTGGTAGGTTCCACACTAGTTAGTTTCCTTTCAAAGAGAAATTTCCCTAGTGCTTTTATAGTATGAGTGAATTGTGGGAATAAGACTATAAACACCTTGTCAGAAAGCACGTCTATGGAGAAAGTAAGGTTCATTCACATGCAGTCGTGTCTCCATGAGCTGGACCTGACAGTGCACTTCATTAGTGTTTGCTTTAATATCCAAGATTCTTCTTTTTCAGGCATTTGATTTCACTGCCATAGACTTGACATCTGAGACTGATGAAATTCCAGATATTATAGCTTTGGAAGAAGAGGATGGATCAGATCACTCACATGCTAATGGCCCTGAGTCCTCTCAGGGGAAAACGCTGAATAACTAACAGGAAAATACTCCTTTTGGCTGAATACACAATTCGTGTCACATTAAACTTCATGCTTGCTCATGTGTTTATTCCTGAGGCTTTGGGGATTAATCTCTTGTGGGTTATAATCTTTTTTTTTTTTTTTTGGCTACTTGGTCTTAATTGTAATGAAACTCCTATTGGTCTAAACTTTTGTAAGAGATCCTAGTCCTGCAGCATATGTAATTTCATGTAATTCTTCAAAATTTAATCATTGAAATGCCTATAATAAAAATTATGCTGTATAATCTTGAATCAGAATGTTTTTCTTTTTTTTTTTAATACTGATGTAGTGGACAATTTTGTTTTTATTTTTGGCCTCCCAGGATGGGGGTGTCTCAGTAGGTCCGCAGGTTAGGGTTTTTTTTTGTTTGTTTGTTTCTCCTAGTCTAGGGGTGGGCATCTGATTGAAAATAGGTCAACTAGGAGAAGTATATCACAATGAGTAAAGACCGTGGGTTCTAATCTTGGCTCTGCCACTTACTAGTTGTGTGACTTTAAACAAGTTACTTAATTTCCTTGTACCTCTACTTCCTCATCTGTAAAATGGGTATAATAGTAGGGGTTGTTATGAAGAATACACAAATTAACATTTGTGAAAAGCTTAGAGCAATGCCTGGCACAGAATAGTGTTAAATACGTATTAAATAAATTGTAGAAACAATGGTTGACCCAGTAGTTGTGAGCATCCCTAGTATCCAAATAGTAGTTTTGAAATGCCTTTTCCCACTAAAGAAATTAGGGCTTCTTGGAGAAATGGCTGATTCCAGGTTTGAGGCAGAAAATATACAAGATGATCCTTGAATTTCTTGCTATTCCAGATGACAAGAAAACCAATTTGAAGAGTTTCCCATTGTCTAGAGATAGGACAATTTGAACTTCTATAAGGACAATAATTGCAATAGATTGAACCCCCCTTAAATGTCCAAATATATCATTATATGTATAAACAATTTAATTGGTCACCTTCAGGGGATGACAGCAAACCCTGTTAACTGTTAAATAAAGGGAAAGAATCAACAATTTGTCCTTCTTTATATATATAGTAAGATTTTATTTATTTATTTTAGAGAGGGGGCGAGGGGCAGAGAGTGAGACAGTCCCAAGCAGACTCCACACTCAGTGTGCAGCCTGACACTGAGATCAGACCCGAGCAGAAACCAAGAGTTGGACTCCCAACTGCCTATGCCACCCAAGTGCCCTGTTTTTCCTTATATCTTTACCACTAGATAAAATAGTAAATGAGGGAAAATTTCTATCATAAAAACATTGCTACTAACAGAAGAAAAAGAAATGATATCTTGGTCAGTTTGGACTGCTATAATAAATTACCTTAGACTGAGTGGTTTACACAACAAACATGTATTTCTCACAGTTCTGGAGGCTGGAAGTTTGCGATCAGGGTGTCAGCCTGGTTGGGTTTTGGTGAAGACCCTTCAAGGTTGCAGAATTCACTTCCCTTTGGATACAGAGAGGAAAGAGCAGAAAGTAAGCAAGCTCTCCTGTGACTCTTGTAAGGGCATTAATCCTGTTCGGGGAGGGTTCCACCCTTATGACCTCATCTAACCCTAATTAATTTCCAAAGGCCCCACCTTCTAATACCATTACATTGAGGAGTAGGGTTTCAACATAGGAATTGGGGGGAGGGAGGCACCAACATTCAGTTCATAACAAATAGTAAATTAGAATTTTGACATTTTGCAATCCCCAGTAAATTAATAGATCTAGGCACTTAGCATCAATGCCTGTCAATGGCATAAATAAAGCTTTGTGCAGCCTGAGGAAACAACATACGCCAACCATCACCTCGACTTGCCAAAGGGATCATACCTGAATCTCATCAATCCTCTGGATCCAGGTGCCGATTTGAAGGAAATACAGAGGACAGAGACAGAAGAACATGTTGAACTGCAGCAAAGATGCAATCAGTAAAACCCAGACTAAGGGATATTATTCAGGTCAAACAGCCCCAGTTCCTCAATAGAAAAGTTGTAAGGAAAAAAAAGGAGTAGGGGAGGATGGAGGAAAGCCTGTATATTAAATGATATTATTAAAAAAAAAACAAACCAAATCTGGGAAAGACTGAAAAAAAATGAAGAAGGAGGCAAGGCAAGTATAAAAAGGGTAAGACAACTATAGTGTCTAGAGAAGCACATTTAAGTGGTAAAACTATAAGACAATGCAAAGAAGTGATTACTATAAAAGTGAGAATGGTGGTTCTTTTCTTGGGAAAGGAGTGGTTTCTGGGATGGCTGGAAAAGTTTTATTTCTTGTCCTTGGTGGTAGTTATAAGGGCATTCACCTAGAATAATATATTAAGCTATTTTTAAAAATGTAAATGAGATTGCTGGCATATAAATCTTGACTGGAGTGGCACATGAATTTGCCATTTTCTGAACCTCATTCTCTGGCCTTCGCATTCTTTATTTATGCTACTTAATACCCATCGAATAAAGCCCCCTCAGAGGCAGTTTTGCTGCTTGCAACTAAAGAAACTAATTGATATAAGTGGCCTTGGCAAGTTACTATTAGTGGTGAGGTGGGTATAGAAAAATTTTGGGAGAAAATTTTTTTTTTAAGATTTTATTATTTGTCAGAGAGAGAGAGCGCACAAGCAGGGGTAAAGGCAGGCAGAGGGAGAAGGAGGCTCCCCACTGAGCAAGAACACTGCCCTCCCCCCCCCCCCCCCCCCCCCCCCCACCTTGCAGGGCTCTATCCCAGGATTCTGGGATTATGACCTGAGCCAAAGGCAGATGCTTAACTGACTGAGTCACCCAGGCGTCCCGGGAGAAATTTTTCTGTGATAAGAAATGGAATAGTAGCTAGAAGGCATTGGGGTCAAAGGAATTATTTTTCTTTAAACAATGGGAGATAGCATAGCATGTTTGTATATTTATGGGAAGAATTGGTGATGCAGGGGAGAATAAAGGACAAATGCTGGAGCAAACTCTTTGAGTAGGAGAAAAGGAATACGACCCATCAAATAAGTCAAAGGACTAATCTTAGGGAGACACATCTTGATTGACCTAGATTATAAGAGAGAAGGAAGACTATATGGGCAAAGATATAGGCAGGTTGGTAAATCGTTGGTAGAAGGTTTTTTCTGGAAGCATCTTTTTTTTTTTTTAAAGATTTTATTTATTTATTTGACAGAGAGACAGTACAAGCAGGGGGAACAGCAGGCAAAGGGAGAAGCAGGTTCCCCGCTGAGCAAGGAGCCTGACGCAGGGCTCGACCCCAGGACCCTGGGATTAGGACCTGAGCTGAAGGCAGACGCTTAACCGACTGAGCCACCCAGGTGCCCTTGGAAGCATCTATTAAGTAGGACAAAAGACACTGAGAGGAGGGGAAAGAAGTATTGGAGTAAGGGAAGAGAAGATGTATAATTGTATGGAGAGTGAGATTTAGGAAAAACATGGTGGAGAGGTCAGGCCTAAGATCCCATGTGTCATAAATTTTGAATGACAACAGGCATCATGATCATGTGTAGGGGCTAAGTTGCAGGTGTGGGGTAAGCAGAAAACTGGATTTAATAGGGATTTGGGTTCTGCCAGATAAATCTGGCAAGGAGAGAAAGGGGCTAGAGAGCTGAGACGAGGTGGAGGAACTGAGAGGCCAGGGCATTGAAATGTCACCTATGGATATGGAAATCACCAAAAATTACCCTAAGAGGAATTATGGAGAAACAATTAAGTCTAAATCTTCCGAAAATGAGGTCCAGCACCAAATCTTAATACATAACCTCCGAAAGCAAGAGTTGTGGGTGAAAACATAAAATTCAAAGGAGCTGGTTTTAGGGAAGCAGTAATGGCCAGAAGTGGCAATGAGAAATGCGTAGGCTACCCACCCCATTTCCAGGCCCTGTTGTGTATGGGGTGTGAGAGAGAAAACAGTCGTCAGTGGAGAGGGCTGCAGGGGGAAGTTGTTTGCTTAGGGGAGAGCCAGATTACTTACAGCATGAAGATGAAAGGAACATCCAGCATTTGAGGGCATACAAGATTTTACTAATAACAGACCTGGGGCTTAGTGGTTAGATGTCGTTACATCTCACAGCTACTGAGATAGGTTAGGATGGAACTCAATGCTTCTTCTACTACACCGAGCCACAGTCCTAAAGCTACATTTTTTTATCTGACGAAATCGACCTACAGGAGCACAAGGAACCACAGACACAAGACATCAGAAAGCGCGAAACCGAGGGGCTCCAGCAAGATAGCGCTTGAAGTTACGCAAGCGCAAAAGAGTTTGCTGGCAACGCAATGCACTGTGGGTTTTGTAGTTTTTCGGCTGGGCCTGACGGGAAGAGATGGAGAACAGGGTGCATTGCATGGCGGGAAATACAGTCGGCCGTAGAAGTCCCTCCTCCACCGGAAGCCAGGCAGCGCCGGCGCTTATCGCTTTTCCGGACGCGCGCGAGTCTTGCTTTTGTAGGCTTCGCTTAGGCAGCTGTACCGTAGTACCGTTAAAGGCTCCGTTTCCCTGAGACTTTACGGCCATTTGAGGCGATATGGCTGCGGGCGAGAGAGGAACAGGTGGTGGCAGTAGAGGGGCCGCCGCTACCTCAGGCTGCCCGTAGGGAGGGAGCCTGAAGGCCCTCTGAGTCGTTTGGGCCTGTGCTTACTTCCTTTGCAGTGATACTGCCTAACAGCGAAGATGAGCTCGGTCTGGGTCACCTCTTTCGAGAAGGAGCATCTCTGGATGTATCTGCAGGCGCTCGGTTTCGAGCCAGGCCCGGCCACCACTGCCTGCGGAAAGATCGTGTCGCACACGCACCTCGGAGTGTAAGGAACCCGGGCTGATGGGGCGGGGGAATCCGAGCGGGGACGCGCTGCTGTGACCCACCCTTTCGCGGACCTCGCAGGGTGATGAATCAAGGAGTCCAACGGTTATTGTGTGCCAGCACTGCTACAAAGCCCTTGCTCCTTGTGGCTGCCAGCCTGGTGGCAGAAACGGTATCAATCACGGAACCGTGCCGGGAACGCTTTGTAAGGGGGTCGTGTCTGCAATTCGGGCAAGACTGGAGGGACAGCTTAGTCCTGCTTTAGTGGTGATGCTGGGTGGTCTGTGAAGTCCAGGGAGGGATGGCGAGTTGGTCGTGGAAGGATGTGAACGGCTTTAGGACTCAAGGAGCCTTTCAAGGTGGTTGTTCTCTAGTTCACAGTTTTTACTTTTTGAATTAGCAAACTGAGCCATTCCGTAGTTCAGAAAAAAAAATAGTAGAAAAGGGTATTAAGATGGAAAGTAAAAATCCCTTCCTGCTTTGTCACTATTATATTAGTTATGATCATAAATTTAGATACTTTGTATGTATTTATGTATCTAAACTTATCAGCTTAGGGAGTGTTATCTTTCCCGCTATAGCCCAAGAGAAATTTGAGATACATAGGCTATTTCCTGTTCTCCCTCTTTTGACTTTTCTGATTGTTATTTCAGTTCTTCAGGTAGCACTGTTCTAATAACGTGCTTAGACGTCTATTTCTTGATGTATCAAAGGATCTCGTCATTCCCCACTGTGTAATTTCACAATGAAAGAAGCTGTTATTTATAAGATAATTCATTAGCTCACCCACACTTCCCTGCCCTCCCCTACCTTCTTGACTTTTTTAAAATGTATGCTGTTTTACTGTCAAAGGTTAGAGCCATTTTTTTTGGTTAGAGCCATAATTAAGTTTTACTAGTTAACTATTTGTTTAGAAGTTATTATTTACATGTAGAAGTGCTTTGTCTAGAAGCCTATTCTAAAAATTGACAACCAATGGATAGCGTTTATAAAATTATAATTATGTATTAATAAATAGTCCAGTTATTTCACATCATTTAATTGCCCACAGTATAGTTTCATTTTCTCTGTACTGGCAGAGAAGCTTGAAGCTTCTCCAGGCTTCCGCTGAGAATGCTTACCATTGTCACTGCATCCTTCTGTCCAGTGTTTAGCAACTTGAGTTTTCTCTCCAACTGCAGTCTGTTTTCTGCCTTTGAAAATTAGTTAAAATCTGTTAAGTGCTGGGCTCCCTCCTCCCCAGCACTGTCATAGATTATCCCTTAGAGTCATTTCAGTGGGTTGTTGGGAGGGATCTATCATTTTGAAACAGGTGTCCTCTTTAAAATGCTTCAGGCATGAATGTATTGTCAAATTTACTTAATTCTTTTTTAGATTTTTAAATTCACATATATATAATTTGGGTACGCAGTGGTGAACAGAATAGACATAAACTTTCCCCTTGCAGAATTTCAGTCTAGCGGATGAACAAACCTTCAACAAATACCTTATTAAAAATTGTAGTAAGTGTCAAAGCGAAGACAACAGGATGCTATGTGAAAAAATACCAGGCTTCAGAGATGATAAGAAGGAAGGATCTTCCTTTGTGTTTGTTGAGGAATAGAAACATTTCAGGGACAGGAGTTGTTTGACTTATGGATAAGCATGGGAACTTTAATCTTAACTCTTTTTTTTCAACTCGAGAACAAAGCTTCATCTGTTCAAAGGATTACTCCCCTATATTTTGTTGTGCATTCCAGTGCCTTACAGATCCTTTTTTAATTGCCTAACTCCTAAGCCAGTTTCTTTTTAGAGTCTGAAAATGAGGAATCACCCAATTGAGCTATCCCTACAGATAATTGTTGAAAATGTACTGAACATGGAAATATCTCAGATCTCTGTTCTAAGTATTAAAAATATTTTATATTAGCACATTGAGAGAATATCCTTAGATATATTCTATTATGTTCTAATGAGCTTCCCCCCGCTCTTTTTGATAATGTCCTCAGTTTCTTCTGAGACCTTTTCTTTATAGTTATTTGCTTCTTTTAACTTCTTTTGATACTCCAGTGGTGAACTATTCTGTTTTGCACCCATGCAGGTGACCTTTTTATACTGGAGTAATGGGGGAGGGCTGTTACAATTTTTTATCTGATAACTTTGACAGGTTATTTCTTTTCCTTCTTGAGTGTAAACTTTTAACTTCTTTTGGGATATGTGCTCCATTTTTATCCCCTTTTCACTTATCCAGAGAACTTAAATTGCTTTTTTTTTTTTTTTTTTTCCATTTCCCCTACTACTACTCATACTTCACTGCCAGGACTTTGAAAAAATGGTGGCTATATCTCTGTGCCAAGTTTGACTTGTTTTGCCTTGGGAATTGCCAAAGTGTAGCTTAAAATCCTGCAGGTGGGCCATGCAGCAGAACAGGATATCTTGAGGTGGATCCTTTTCATCAGCAGGTTGTTGCTGTAGATGAAGTTCAGAAAACTCTCCTCCTCCAGGCTCTGGCAGTCCCTGAAGCCTGAATTTTCTGTCTTACCAGACACAGGGGTGTGAGGAGTGGACATCCATCTTAGAACAGTGGCTGATGACTCTCGCCCGTGGCTGCCGCCAGACTGCCCTTAGGCTAACTCTTGATTCCTTATAGCTGTGTAGTATTTCTTATAAGGTTTAGTTTGTTGTTGTTGCTGTTATTTTTAACATAATTGTATTTTTTTAGGCTTGTCTTGATTAGTTAGGAAAATCAGGACAATCAAAACTTTAAAAGAGTTGGTAGAATTACATTATATAGGGGTGGTTCTGGGGTTAAAATGTAATGGTAAAGACCCTGGACTCTGGGGTCAGATGACATAGTTCAAATCACTGCTCTTCCACTTCCCAATTATATGATTTTGGATAGTTTTGGCAAATTATCTAACCTCTCTAAATTTAAAAATTTCTCACCTGTGTAATGAGAATAATTAAACTACAATCTGATGCCATTAGAATAATCCATAGTAAAGCAGCTAGCACAGTATTTAACTTCATGATTGTGGTGAAGAGTAGATGAGTTATTGCCTGTAAAAGGCTTAAAATAATAGCTGGGAAATGATAAACTATTGGTAGGTATTTTTATTGTTATTCGGTAAATGTTGGTTTGTATCATCTTTAGCATATCATAGGCCACGGTTTTCTCTCCACCTAATTAGGTTTTCCTTTTCTTTTTGTAGAATGTTCTCATTGCGATAAAGGAGGTTCTCCCAGTTTTCTGTTTGATCAGTATTACTGGAATCAGAAAATAAAAGCTTATTGTTTTTCTTAATGATTTGTAAAAATGTACATGAATAAAAAAGTAATTTGCTTTGACCTCTTGAAGAGAATGAAAAATACTAATTTGTGTTAACTCTTACACAGCTTTTGATGCTGTTTAGTTTTATTAACCATTTCCCTGCTTCTAATTTCTTTTTAAATTACTAGGAACATGTTTGAACTCTTACACAGCTTTTGATGCTGTTTAGTTTTATTAACCATTTTCCTTTTTTTTTCCTGGTTCTATTTCTTTTTAAACTACTAGGAACATGTTTGACAAGTTGAACCGTGATGCCTTTCAAATCGTTTCTTATTTTTTGTTTCAAACACTGGACCAGTCTCTCACTAAAGAAGTTTTCAAGTGAGTCAAATTATTTTATTTTCTTTTGTAAGTAGTCATTCTCAAATTTGAAAAGGGAGTATGCTCTGATATAAGCCAGAATTTCAGCTTTGGCCTTTCACTAGTATGAATGGATGTCACAAAAGTCAGGTTTGAGTCTTATAAATTTAGTGTTTAACCTTTGTAAATCTGAGTGATTTTTCTTTGGTACTTATCTTAAAATCATATATTTTAAAATCATTGATTATTTTATAGATAAGACTTTTGTTTTATAAAATTAGTTCCTAATGTTCTTCTTAGTCACAATTATTAGGCAGAACAGTTAATTGGTACCAATCTATCTATGTAGTTTTGCATTACTTTTTTTTTTGTTTTTTGCTGATTGCCCCCTGCCTTACTCCTTTTCCTGTAGGCAATGTTACTTGTTTTGTCTATTTTTACTTTTTAGTTGTCTCTAAATCCTTATTTTTGTCAATGATACATAAAAGTGTCAAGTGCTGTGGTGAAAATCATTCCTATTTAGTCTGATGTTAGATACTGTTGAGTATTAAATAGTCAAAGGAGGAGATAAAAACATGAATACCACTAAACCTTGGTTCCAAGTTATTTTGCATGTGATTTTGGGCTTCTACCACCAGAAAAAGTGTTAAAATTTGTTTTAATATTTATATTGTGCTATTATCCTCTTAAATAGAAAAGCACAGGGTCAGGGGCGCCTGGGTGGCTCAGTCGTTAAGCGTCTGCCTTTGGCTCAGGTCATGATCCCAGGGTCCTGGGATCGAGCCCGCATTGGGCTCCCTGCATCGGGCTCCCTGCTCGACAGGAAGCCTGCTTCTCCCTCTCCCACTCCCCCTGCTTGTGTTCCCTCTCTCACTTCTCTCTCTCTGTCAAATTAAAAAAAAAACAACTTAAAAAAAAAAACACAGGGTCTGCTTGAGGATTCTTTCCTTTTCCCTCTGCCCTTCCCCCCACTCGCGCTGTCTCTAAAAGTAAGTAAATCTTAAAAACCAAAGAAAAGCAACAAGTAAATGCATTGTTTAGGCATTGTTATTTTTGATAATTTATTATCAGGTCATGATCAGGTCATGATCCCAGGGTCCTGGGATCAAGCCCCGCATCAGGCTCCCTGCTCAGCGGGAAGCCTGCTTCTCCCTCTCCCACTCCCCCTGCTTGTGTTCCCTCTCTCGCTGTCTCTCTCTCTCAAATAAATAAAATCTTTAAAAAAACAAAAAAAAAGGAAGTAAATATCATTCCTAAACTCACCAACCAGAAAATACCACTATTGACATTCCAGCCTTTTAGTCCTTTTTTTCCATGCATACTTAATTTTTTATATGACTATAGAATGTATGTTATGACGTAGAAATATTAAAAAATGGGGCCCTAAACAAATAATTATGCCACAGATAAAAATTTATCAGGGGAAACAATAGGTAAATTTTAAGTCTATTATTTTTGACTAAAACAGAGGCAAAACTTTTCTTTTTAATAATTTTATATGTTGTCTATCCACAAAACAGTAGCACACACTGACTATGATATGGGTTATCTCTAGGAGTTCGAAGCTCTTGTCATTCCTTCTGTGCTCTTCCTGTGCAACCATTTATGTTTCTCTCTTTCTCTCTTTTTTTTCCCCAGGCTTAACATACTAATTTATTTACACCATCTTTTTGCATTAGTTCAGTGAATCCACTGAGAGCGTTGTCTTCTTTAGCTGATTTGTAGTAATTTTAATGGTGATTCGTTCCTTCATTTAACATATTATACACTGATGATTTGTGGTAAACTGAACTCAACCTTATAGTAATTTATAAAGAAAAAGACCCAGTTTCTCACAGGTTGGTGTTCTTCTTTAGTTGAAATCTACAAATGTTAGCCTTGGTTCATTTAGCATTAATGTTTCTAGTATAGGACATAAGTTTCATGTTCAAAATTTTGCTGAGTTTTTTTGTTCATAATTCTAATCTTTTATATCTGTTTTTAAGGCTTTGTTGGCCTCCATTTGACCAAAAGAGTGACACTGAATTCCGGAAACATTGCTATGAATGGTTAAAAAAGATTTCTGTAAGTATTCTCTTTCTGGAAGATGTAAACTTAAAGAAGTTAAAAACTACATCAAATTTTATTTTTGGCTTTATTGAAGTATAATCGTACATTAATTTTTTGGAGGTGAAAACTTTTTAATGCTTTTATGCTAACAGTATAATAGCAAGGAACTATTTGTTACAATAATATTTTTGATGGTTTTTGGTTAGGATTCTGCATATTTCTAGGAAACCATCTTTGCTGCCTAAGATGCATTGGAAATAGGTTTCTGAGTTCTTGGGAGTTTATGTCATAGTTTTTGTTTAAAGAAAACTTTTTTGATGATAGAATACTTTAGCTTGTGTCCCCATATAGTATCAATAACTGTGGCTTTATATTATTATTATTATTATTATTATTATTATTATTATTATAATATATATATTTTTAAAGATTTTATTTATTCATCTGAGACACAGAGATAGAGAGAGAGCATAAGCAGGGGGAGAGGCAGAGGGAGAAGGAGAAACAGACTCCCTGCTGAGCCAGGAGCCCGATGGGGGGCTCGATCCAGGACCCTGGGATCATGACCCAAGCTGAAGGCAGATGCTTAACCATCTGAGCCACCCAGGTGCCCCTATTATAATTACTTTTTTGTGACCAAGTCCACTAAAAGTTTAGAAAGATTCAAATATTCAACTTCTGGTTCAAATGGAATAATCCTACATAGGAATTATGGCTATTATTATTATTATTATTATTATTAAAGATTTATTATTTATTTGAGAGAGAGCATGTGAGGCATGGGGTGGGGGGAGGAGAGGGAGAGAGAGATTTTAAGCAGACTTTGCTGAGCGCAGAGCCAGAAGCAGGACTCGATCTCATGACCCTGAGATCATGATCTGAGCCAAAACCCGAGAGATGCCTAACCATCTGTGCAACTGGGGTGCCCCGGAATTATGGTTATTACTGAGAAGGTTATTATTGATAAGATCTTCAAATCATCTGATTTCTTTTTTTCATAGGTGGAATGTGGAAGTAGCTTTCCTCAAGTTGTTGGGTCCCTATTTCTTTCTCCTGGTGGTCCTAAGTTTATTCATCTGATGTATCATTTTGCAAGATTTGTTGCAATAAAATATATAAAAACCCATTCTAAAAGTAAGTTAAATTTTTAATAGGAATTTTTTTGTTTTGAGTTTTAAATTTTTACTGTTTTTCACAATTTGTAATTCATAAAGAGATTTTAATAAAGCAAGGTAAGATAAAAACATTAAATTACCTCACAAGGTAATAGTTAATATTCTACTGGAACTGTAGTTTGAAAGCCTCTAATGAACGTAAGTAACTATTCAGATAATTTTATTATGTCCTAATACAGGGGTGGGAAACATTTTCTATATAAGGTCAGATAGTAAATATTTTAGGCTTTGTGGACTATATAGGGTCTCTTTCACATATACCTCTTTGTGGGTTTTTTGTTTTTTGTTTTTTAAATATAACCCTTTAAAACCATGGAAAGCATTCCTAACTTGCTGACCTCACAAAACTAGCCAGAGGGCTAAATTAAATTAGACTTGCAGGTTATAGTTTGCATCTAATACATTGTATTAAATGTTGTGTTGTGTTAGTTTTACTTTGGCTACTGTCAGTGTGTTGGAATTTTTTTGTTAGAAATTGCTGTTTCAAAGGGGTTTGATCTGTTTCCTAATTCATAGAAACAAAGTATTTGATTTTAAGCTGAGACTTTTTTTTTTTTTTTTTTAAGCTGAGACTTAAAAGAATGCTCTTTGTAGTTTATTGAATATGCTATTTTGTTTAATTGGTTTATGCTAATAAAACATGGATAGGCAAATACAGAAGAGTTGATGCAATAAAGCCCCATCCATCTTCCAATTTCTAGAAGCAACCATTGCTGACATTTTGGTGTATTTTCTTTTAGTTGTTTTTTTTTTTCTTGCACATACTATATCTATACATATTTATTATTTTAAGTAAGTAATATTTTTCATGATTCAAAAATCAAGAAGTGAAAAAATTCTCTACCTAACTTCCCTTTATGGAAACAACCAGTGTAATCAAGAATACAGGCAAATCTATCTATCTATCTATCTATCTATCTATATATATTCTTTTTTTTAAACCTTAAATGGTGACAGACATTGGGTTTTGATTCTTGTGTTTTTCACACAACAGTATATATTGGAGATCATCTCATATCAGTTCAGAGAGCTTCTTTATTCTCTGTCTTTAGAACTGCATATTTAAATGGATATACCATAATAGGTTTTTTTTTTTAAAAATATTTTATTTATTTATTTGACAGAGAGAGACACAGTGAGAGAGGGAACACAAGCAGGGGGAGTGGGGGAGGGAGAAGCAGGCTTCCCGCCAAGCAGGGAGCCCGATGTGGGGCTCGATCCCAAGATCCTGGGATCATGACCTGAGCCGAAGGCAGACGCTTAATGACTGAGCCACCCAGGTGCCCCAAGATAACATCTTTTTGATTCCTGAAAACCTCAGTATCATCTGTCTTTTGGAGGATCCAGTTTCCTACGACGTCTATGATACTGTCCACGAGGATACCAGTGGTGCTTAGTAGCAAAGAACATTTTGCTAAGTTGTTCTGTCATGGGTCCTTGCTCAAATTGCTCATTTTTTTCTTCTAATCTGGTTTTCAGCACTTGGTCATGTGTTTCTTCATTATTATGCACAGGATCTGGCCGAGGAATAGGTTTTGTATGTTCATGTGGAATGTCCACAGAAGGGTGGTAGCCTACTATTGTCCTGCCATCCGATGTCAAAGCAAGCTCTACTTTGCAGTTATAGTCCTCTGATAGAGAAGAATATGTAGATTTATGACAAACACAGTATAAAGCTCAGTTTTGAATTGGAAATAAATGTTTCCAGATAGTTCTGTTTGATATTGCCCATTTTACTGCTGCTAACGCCATGGTGAATCAAGATGCTTATTAGGTGGTGTGAAAGAAGATGATTTGAAGAGAAACTGATTTTAAAATCTCCTTCCAGGGGCGCCTGGGTGGCTCAGTCGTTAAGCATCTGCCCTCAGCCCAGGTCAGGATCCCAAGGTCCTGGGATCGAGCCCCACATCAGGCTCCCTGCTAGGCGGGAAGCCTGCTTCTCCCTCTCCCACTTCCCCTGCTTGTGTTCCCTCTCTTGCTGTGTCTCTCTGTCAAATAAAAAAAAAAAACAACTTTATAAAATCTTCTTCCAGGTATACCTATTTTCATCCCTCAATCCGGGTCCTCAACCATAATAGGTTTTTTTTAACCAGTCTTTTGTTGACCAACATTTTGCTTCCCCCCTCACTTTTTTTTTTTTTTGGCTACAAATACAATGCTACAGTGATAAGCTTTATATATATATGACTTTGTGTGTTCAAGTATATATACATATATGTACACATATATACATTACATATATACACATACATGCACACACACACCATATATATACACACACGTGTGTGTATATATATGTATATATATATACACATAGATACACACACACGTATATGTATATATGGGGTATGTGTGTGTGTATGTAATTCCTGAAGACTATTTGCTTGGTCAAAGGAATTGTGCATTGTAATTTGCTAGTTTTTATCAGAGTATTTTTTGTAGATATTGGACAATTTATACCTCTATCACCAGTGTATGGAGAATTTCTGTTTTCCCAAAGGCTCCACAACATTGTGTGTGGTCAGACATTTTTATCCTTTTAATTTAGGTTAAAGTGGAATCTCAGGGTGGTTTTAATTTGTATTTCTCTTATTTAGTTAGAATGAAAATTGTTTTATATATTTAAGAGCAATTTGTATTCTTTTTGTACTCTATATTCATAATTGTCCATTTTTCTCTTAAGTTATTGCTTTTTTCATTTATAGGAGCTCTTATTTATTACTATCCTTTCTCTATGATGTGATAGGTAAATATTTTTTTCCAGTTTATATTCTGTGCATGACTTTTTTTTTTTTAAAGATTTTTATTTATTTATTTGACAGAGAGAGAGACAGCGGGAGAGGGAACGCAAGCAGGGGGAGTGGAAGCGGGAGAAGCAGGCTTCCTGCTGAGCAGGGAGCCCAATGCGGGGCTTGATCGCAGGACCCTGGGATCATGACCTGAGCCGAAGGCAGATGCTTAACGACTGAGCCACCCAGGCGCCCCATGTGCATGATTTTTAAAAACTTATACATGTGATCTTGCTGTATAAGTATTTGCATATTTAAAATTTAATGCAACATAAGCATTGTTACCAGTTTTTCTTTCCAAAGATGGTCTACTCCAATTACACGTAGCCCAAAGTATTTTATGTGAAATATGTATGTTTGGATTTAGCAAGAGTTTGTTGTGTTTAAGGCTGCTTTTTTTTTTTTTTTTAAGATTTTATTTTATTTATTTATTTGACAGAGAGAGATAGCGAGAGCAGGAACACAAGCAGGGGGAGTGGGAGAAGGAGAAGCAGGCTTCCCGCTGAGCAGGGAGCCCGATGCGGGGGCTCGATCCCAGGACCCTGGGATCATGACCTGAGCCGAAGGCAGACGCTTAACGACTGAGCCACCCAGGCACCCTGTGCATAAGGCTCCTAAGCATGGGTTGTCCTATTTCCTATTTCTGATTTAAAACAATTCCGGTCAACACGTTTAGTCTCTAGATGACTTCTACATTCAGTGAACTCCTCCCCGGTTAAATATTTAGAATTTGTGGTTTCTTTGGGGGTAGCACTGGGACCTGGATTAGTAATGTTAAGTGCAGTGGAGTGGTCCCTGTTTTCCAGAATATCAGTCTTTATTGTATCTTTTTTTTTTAGATTTTATTTATTTATTTGACAGAGAGATAGGGAGAGCAGGAACACAAGCCAGGGGAGTGGGAGAGGGAGAAGCAGGCTTCCCGCTGAGCAGGGAGCCCGATGCGGGGCTCGATCCCAGGACCCTGGGTTCAGGGCCTGAGCCAAAGGGAGACGCTTAACAACTGAGCCACCCAGGTGCCCCTGTATTGAGCCATCTTAAAGTAGGATTTATTACAGCTAAAAATGTGGACTCTGAAACGTTTGGATGGATTGTTGTCAGGGTCTGCTTTGATCATTAGTAACACAGGCAAGAATTACTTGAGAAGTGGAGAGTGGTTTTGTTTGGTTGTCCTATTGGTCTTACTAGATAGAAAAATAAAATGATGGCAGGAAAGGAGGTGTTGTGATCTTACCTCATCTCTTTTAATTGATTTTCTTCCTTTTTTGTGAAAAGATCCTGTTAAGAAGTTGCTTGTGTATAACCATGTATTTGTTCATGGACATATCAAGCTTTTTTATTTTTTTTATTTTTTTTAAAGATTTTATTTATTCATTTGAGACAGAGATACAGAGAGAGAGCAAGAGCATGAGCAGGGGAGAGGCAGAGGAAGAGGGAGAAGCAGGCTCCCCACCGAGCCAGGAGCCAGATGTGGGGCTCGATCCCAGGACCCTGGGATCATGACCTGAGCCGAAGGCAGACGCTTAACCATCTGAGCCACCCAGGCGCCCCGGACATATCAAGCTTTGATAATAAGAATTATTTGGAGCAGATAGACTTCAGAGTTTTTAATTACGTAAAACAACTCAACTTCAGATACCCTTTTTTAGTTGCCTACTTAAAAATAGGTTTCCTTGCTTTTGTTAAAATTAGTTGTATCTGTTTATGTGGCATATCAGTTTTTAAGGAGTTGTTAGTTGTATGAGTTGTTAATCTCTTAAAATTATTTTCAAATATTTGATGTTTGATATTTGATAATTTCTATGATCTCATTTGTTTTCCATGTAGATTCTTGTATACGTTCTACCGAGACATTTAATGTAAAGCCACAAGATATGCACAAATGCATTGCCAGATGCCATGTAGCACGTAATAGATTTTTACATGTTTTGCAAAGAGAAGACTGTGTTATCCGAAAGTATCAGGAAAATGCACAGTAAGTAATACATTGATAGAAAATGAAAATTCCAGGGGTGCCTGGGTGGCCCAGTTGGTTAAGCATCTGACACTTGGTTTTGGCTTAGGTCGTGATCTCAGGGTTATGAGATCTAGCCCCGCTCAGGGCTCTGCACTGGGTGTGGAGTCTGCTTAAGATTCTCTCTCTCCCTCTCTTTCTGCCCCTCTCTCACGCTCTCTCTCTCTTTTTCCCCCACCCCTCCCAAAAGAAAATGAAAATTCCTTTCTTTTTTTTTTTTTTTTTAAAGATTTTATTTATTTATTTGACAGAGAGAGAGACAGCGAGAGCAGGAACACAAGCAGGGGGAGTGGCAGAGGGAGAAGCAGGCTTCCCGCCGAGCAGGGAGCCTGATGCGGGACTCGACCCCAGGACCCCGGGATCATGACCTGAGCCGAAGGCAGACGCTTAACGACTAAGCCACCCAGGCGCCCGAAAATTCCTTTCTTCTTGAACAAATGTCATTAGTGTACCTTCAGTGGCAGTCATCCTTGCCTACCACAAAACCCCTTCGTGTCCTCTTTTCATTTTAAAGCCAGATAACTTCTTTTTTTTAAAGATTTTATTTATTTATTTGACAGAGAGAGACACAGAGAGAGGGAACACAAGCAGGGGGAGTGGGAGAGGGAGAAGCAGGCTTCCCACCGAGCAGGGAGCCTGATGCGGGACTCGATCCCAGGACCCTGGGATCATGACCTGAGCCTAAGGCAGACGCTTAACGACTGAGCCACCCAGGCGCCCCAAAGCCAGATAACTTCTGAATATGGTATTTTAAAACTATGCATACTGTACATGAAACTTTAGAGCAAAGGAAAATATTACCTTAGTTTAAAAATTTAGTATCTTAGGTGTTTTGCTTTTTTTAACATGGATATATATTTTTAAGCTGTAATTATTGTGCTCATTCTATTTTGTATTCTTTTTTCTCTTCATATTCTGTAAATTTTTCCATATTGCCATAGTATAATGCTTTTATTAAAAAATTCAAAATTATTTTTATTTTTAAAATTTTCTAAAATATATTCCTTTTAATATCTACTTAATAGTCTGTTGAGTATCCATTAAGTAGATATTCCATCAAGTAGGTATTCCATAGTTTCTTTAACCATCTCATCTAATGTTATGTTTAGGTTCCTCTTTTCAGCAATTTTTTTTTTTCACTTTATAAAATTTATTAAGAAGTAGGCACAAAACAATCCAGCCTGTTCTAAGTATGATGAAGTTCGTACCCAAAGGAAGATTCATTGCATTTGTGACTACAGGATTAGTCAGTCTTCTAGCCAGATGAGACAGTGGGAGTCTTCCTTTGTCGGAGGAGGAAGCTAACCACACCAAATGGAGCTCTATGTCTAGGGAATGCCTCTGTCCAGTGGTACTTTTCTGTGATAATGGAAATGCTGTATAACTGCATTATCCAGCATAGTAGCCAATAGTCACGCATTGCTACTGAACATTTTAAATGTATCTAATATGACAAAGGAACTGAATTTTTTATTATTTTAAATTTAAATATAAATAGCTGTATGTGGTTGGCATTGTCAGCAAATTTTTTTTTGAGTTATTTCTGTGTGCCAAATATTGTTTAGGCATGGTCCTACAGCATTAAACAAGACAGGCAAGGTTCCTACTCTCAAGAAATAGAGTGTGTCTGATTTTATATGATTATAAACAACTACAGTAAGACAACTTTTTAAATGTTGTGTCATCGATTGTGAAAACTAGAAAATCCTGTGAAATCACCTTGAAACTACAATGACGCCTGTCGTAGGTAACATTTAAATTTATCCCCTAAGTATGTGTGACAAGGATAAGAGAGCAGAGTAGTCTTACTTCCAGCATTTTTTTTTTTTTTTTTTAAAGATTTTATTTATTTATTTGACAGAGAGAGACACAGTGAGAGGGAACACAAGCAGGGGGAGTGGGAGAGGGAGAAACAGGCAACTGGCGGCGCAGGGAACCTGATGTGGGGCTCGATCCCAGAACCCTGGGATCATGACCTGAGCCGAAGGCAGACGCTTAACGACTGAGCCACCCAGGCGCCCCACTTCCAGCATTTTTATTTGAAGACAGTGTATATGAGCCAAGAAGTCCTGGTCCATCTCAATAGCAACCTGTATATTAGATCACTCCATTAACTCCTGAAGGAAGTCTAGACTCCTTTAGCTGGCTGCTGGGTGTATTTGGAAGAGTAGTCTTTAGAGGCCTAAGCAAAAATAAGAAATGGGGGAAAATATCAAAGTGGTCAATACCAGTTAACTGTAATGGAATTATAGTTGTCATTTATATGTTTTCTTACAGACTGTCAGTTAAACAAGTACGAAATTTGAGATCAGAATGTATGGAGCAGCAAAACCAAATAAAAAAGTAAGTGACTTTTAGATCAGAGCTGGAAGTTGCCTTAGTGCAGCTCCTGCATTTTACCAGTAAGAAAACTGAGTCCCATAGGATTAGAACATAATTCTGATTCCTAGTCCAGTTCTTCTAATTTATTGCTTTCAGGACGCCTGGGTGGCTTAGTCGGTTAAGTGTCTGCCTTCAGCTCAGGTCATGATCCTGGGGTCCTGGGATCGAGCCCTATGTCAGGCTCCCTTCTTGGTGGGGAGCCTGCTTCTCCCTCTGCCTCTCCATTTGTGCTCTCTCGCTCTCTGTCAAATAAATAAATAAAATCTGTAAAAAAATTTATTGCTTTGAGCTTGAATTTTATTTTTGTTTTTAATTGAAATGGTTGTTAGTGGGTGGATTTATAGATCAGTTTGCTCTTTTGGTGGTAAATTACCATGAGATTTTTAAAAAATGACTAATGAGATCATTTATTTTTTAACTAGAATGGAACCCTATGATGACCAAAGTAATATACAAGAGAAAATCCAAAAGGTGAGGTAACTTTTTATATTTCTATTTATATTTTAAAGGAGAAATTTAATCTTTCTTACTTTTGTGATGTGCAATGTTGACTTACTTAATTGGACTCTTATATTCTCTGTTTTTGTCATTTTTTTGTAAAACTGTTACTTTTTTTTTTTAAACGCATTAATAAGTGATATATAAAGGTATCAGTAGGGTGCCTCTAAAAAGCGTGAATATAATGGAAAAATTAACTTATAAGACTAAATATATAGAAAAGCAGTTTTAAATATGGTTAAAAGTTCAGCTTGATTGTAACTTAATCAGTAGTATTAATTTATGTAAATAAAATATGTTAACTGAAGGGAGATGGTAAATATGGAAGAAAAATGAGAAGTCACATTGAAGCTGGCTTGGCAGTAGGGAGGAATCGGGCAGACATAAATAATCTGAGGTTTGGGGCCCCTGGGTGGCTCAGTTGTTAAGCATCTGCCTTCGGCTCAGGTCATGATCCCAGGGTTCTGAGATCGAGCTCCACATTGGGCTCCCTGCTTGGCGGGAAGCCTGCTTCTTCCTCTCACGCTCCCCCTGCTTGTGTTCCCTCTCTCCCGGTCTCTCTCTCTGTCAAATAAATAAGTAAAATCTTAAAAAAAAAAAAAAATAATCTGAGGTTTTCAGAGGATGGCTTTGATGTGAGATTGGAGTGTTTTCTTAGGCCTTTGTGTTTAGATGAAATCTCTCTCAAGCTCTTTGTTCTGTTTTTATGATCACTGAGCTACTTTGAGTGTTAATTTGGCTTCCCAGGCAGTTTGTCACTGGAAAAGGTGAGTCCGCTCCTCAGGAAATAATTATTCATCCATTCAGTGAATTTTTACTGATCACCTGCCATGTGCCAAGCATTCTAGGTATTAGAGCTACAGCAGTGAGGAGGCAAAATCACTTCCTTCATGGATCGTCCAGCTTCGTGACTATGAATACTTCTGTTACTGAACATAGTATCTTTGATTGTATATTTAATAGGTTGATGTGAAACCTGTTTAGAAGTTTTCACATTGATCTCTCCTGACTTTGGTTAATGTTCACTTTCCCTGAGTTCGGTCAATTTTTTTATCCATTGACAAGATAAAAGTAAAAATCTGAGAACAAAAAAAAAATCTGAGAACCAGATCCTGGATCTTTGTCCACCAAGGAAATGTCATCCTGTGAGACCTGTAGACTCCTAGCCAATGAGTCTTCTTTGGGGACAACTTTACCTTGTACCGTGGGAAGACACAAACACAAACATGGGTATAATTATTGTATTTCCCTGCCCACCTCCCACCTTTATAAATTCTTTTAAGGCATCACATATGTACAAAAAAGTGCAAAAGTCATAAGTGTATAGCCTGATAAAATTTCACAAAGTGAATAAACGTATGTAAGCAGCATAGAGTTTAAGGAACAGAACATTAGCCCAGAAGCCTCAGGCCCCCTTTCATTTACAACCATTTCCCCCCCAAGAGTAAATACTTTTCTCCCTTCTTACATTAAAGATTAGTTTGCCTCTTCTTGAACTTTATATACAGGGGAGTATATAGAATATATTCTTTTGTGTTTGTCTTCTTTGACTCATGCTGTTTTATCTGTGCTGTTGTGTGTGTGGGTTGTAGTGTGTTCATTCCCAATGCTATGTAGTGTTTATGAACATAGCACAAACATTTTTGTTTTTTTTTTACTCTAGGTAGATGTTTGGGTTAATTGCAGTTTTTGACTATTACAAATAGAAATGCTATGACCATTCGTTAAAAATTTTTTTTACTATTTTAATTGAAGTATAGTTGGCACACAGTGTTATATGAGTTTCTGGTATACGGCATAGTGATTGGACAACTCTTTGTTATGCTGTGCTCACAAGTGTAGCTACCACCTATAAACATTCTTACACATGCATTTAATGAACATAGACGGGTTAGTATATGCCTAAGATTCTTTGCTTTTAAAGAAGCATGGTTTTTCATATTTTAACCTTTTGAAACTTGAATGACTCTTAAAATTGATGTGTGGTGGTTTTTTTTTTTCTCCTCCGAAAATTTTTTATTTCTCCCTGAAAAGTTTCTTTTTCTTTTTTTTTTTTTTCTTAAGATTTTATTTATTTATTTGAGAGAGATCGTGAGCCGGGTGGAGGGGCAGAGGGAGAGGGAGAAGCAGGCTCCCCGCTGAGCAAGGAGCCTGATGCGGGACTTGATCTCAGAACTCTGGGATCATACCTGAGCCGAAGGCAGATGCTTAACCGACCTAGCCACCCAGCCGTCCCTGCCTCAGAAGTTTCTGTTAGATTGGTGGCATGTCAAAACACAGGAAATGGTAATTGCATCTTGGTAGTATGAAGTTTCTTAGATTTGTTTTGAAAATCATGGTGGGCTTAATTCTCCTGAGAAATTATTATTTTTTTTCTCCTGAGAAATTCTTTAGTTTTAAAACCCCTTTGGAAGTAGTATCAGTGCTTTTATTTTATTTTATTTTTTAAAGATTTTATTTATTTATTTGACAGAGAGAGACACAGCGAGAGAGGGAACACATTTGGTGGGGAGGGAGGGAGAAGCAGGCTTCCTGCCCAGCAGGGAGCCTGATGCAGGGCTCAATCCCAGGACCCTGGGATCATGACCCGAGCCAAAGGCAGACGCTTAACGACTGAGCCACCCAGGAGCCCCAGTATCAGTGCTTTTAGACAGTTAATTAATTTTCTCACCAGAAATCATTACAGGAATACTTCATTTGTTCCAGAGAGTGAGCATATATTTGTATTTTACATTTCTTTGATATATGTACAGATTATGTGTAGACTTTGTCTTTGTTTTCAAAGGTTCGGTCTTTGTGGGCTTCAGTGAACGAAACACTCATGTATTTGGAAAAAGAAAGAGAAGTTGTTAATGCAGTCCTTAATCTTGTTAACCAACATACTTTAGATGGAACTAACGTTGCTATCAATATTCCAAGGCTCTTACTTGACAAAATTGAGAAACAAATGTGTCAGGTAAGCATTTGATACTAAGTAAACTGTTGAGAAAACTCTTTATGTAATTATTATATATAATGATAATAAATACATGTATTCAACATATAATTAATATATAATATGTAAATATAAATAATATATATTCTTTTTCTTACAGTGTTTTTCTGTCTTCAGAATTTATTTTTGTGACTAGATCTAGTAAAACATTCATCAAGAGGGCTATTGTTAACTGTGTATATATTATATATAACAGTGTGTATGTTTGTATACATTAGCTTTTATTAATTGTTCATCCCTTTTATGGTGCTACATCATACAGTGGAGAGATGGAGGAGGTTACTTAGTAGGAAGATGATATGGTACTGGTTCTTTATAAGCACTCAGGGAGAGCGGCAGTGATCTCCTATTTGCTGCATGTCTTTTTAAAATGTCTCTATCCTGTGGTTTCTCTTTCATCTTGATGCTGTTAAGTATTTTAGTCTTTTCTTCCATTAGCTTTTGTGACCTCAGTGTCTTTGCTCTCTTGTGGTTTTTCAGACTGCTGTTCTCAGTTTTTTCTACTGAATCCTTTTTCTCTAACTTTCAAATGAAAATGTTTTCCATGGTTCCTTTAGTGCCTACTTTTCTTTCCCACAATTACAGTCATCTGTATTTTCTTAATTCTATGTTTTCATCAGTGTCCTATACAGTAGTATTCCCAAATTGGTATTTCCAGTCTCTCTCAGTCAACCCAACTCCATCGAATTATTTCCACTTGCTTATATGACATTTCCATCTGGATAACCTGTATTTTTTTTCTTAGTGAACTCATAATCTATTAAGTATCTGCTATATGCCAGGCATTAATTATAGTATAGGGGAATACAAAGGTAAAATAGTGTTGTGATGCCTGAAAAGCTTTCACTGTAATAGGTAACATGCCAGGCACTGCAGATTCCTGTAAAAATCAGAGTCTGCAAATTCAGATTCCTACAGAGGCCAGATAGGTAATATAGGCTAATTGTGTGTAACAAAAGGGGTAAGTGATGAGGTCTTTGGGAAATAATTTTTATGTGAAATCTAAGATTTTTGGTTGATTGGCAACAATTCAAATGATTTTAAAATACTGGAATTGTGCAGGCCAAATAAACATGTCTAAGTTTGAATTCAGCTGTTATGGGCCATCACTTTGCAACTTTTTTTTTTTTAAGATTTTATTTATTTATTTATTTGACAGAGAGAGAGAGAGAGACAGCGAGAGAGGGAACACAAGCAAGGGGAGTGGGAGAGGGAGAAGCAGGCTTCCCGCAGAGCAGGGAGCCCAATATGGGGCTCCATCCCAGGACCCTGGGATCATGACCTGAGCCGAAGGCAGATGCTTAACAATTGAGCCACCCAGGCACCCCTCAATTTGCAACTTTTGTTAAAACATGAATTCATGATCTTTCACCAAACTTGCTCTTTCTCCTCCTCAGTCTTTACTTTGCTTTCCATTTATTTGCATTTCTTTTAGTCTAGCTTGCAGCTTCTTTGCATAATATAAAAATATGGCACGACATGTTAAATTCTTTCACAGTAGTTTTCTTTGGACTAAAATTATTTACTTGGCTTCATTTTTGGGTAGACATTTGACTTTTTTCACTCTTCTTTAGAGGTAACCTTTTTATATAGTAGTAAAAAACATAAATATATTTACCTAACAGTTTATTATCTTAAGAACCACTTTTTTTTTTCCCCTCTGAATCCTTAGTTGCACATTGGAAATGTTTATGAGGCTGGAAAATTGAACCTGTTAACAGTTATTCAGTTATTAAATGAAGTCTTGAAAGTAGTGAAATATGAGCGTTGTCAGGCTGACCCAGCAAGACTGACAATAGACCTTCACTTCCTTGAAAAGGAGACCAAACTTCAGAGAGAGAGATTATCAGATCTGAAGCATATGAGGTACTGTAGAAAGATATTTTGTTACACTATTGGGGGAGGAGTAAGGTGTTTTTGATAATTTCTCAGCAGAGCTCATGTAGTTGATAACTCTTTAGCCTTGGCAAACAAAAGGTGAACATTTTATTAGAGCTCAAAAACTCCCGGAGAGACACATTTTAAGTAGAAAGGACAATTAATGTAGTTTTCTTTTTGTCTAGAATAAATTATTTGCCCTTAGTGATAATTCTTTGTGGAGTAATTTTCACTTTCTCAAGTTTTTCTTTGGAGTCTACTTAATAAAACTAAGCCTCAGAAAAATTTGTTATTTGAGTGGAGTAATTGGGAGGTATGGGCTGCCTTTAAGAGTGGACAGAGAATAACTGTAGAATTTTTTGTTTTTTTAAAGATTTTATTTATTTGACAGAGCACAAGCAGAGGGAGAGAGAGGGAGAAGCAGGCTCCCTGCTGAGCAAGGAGCGTGATGTGGGACTCGATCCCAGGACCCTGGGATCAATAGGTGTAGAATTTGGACTTGAGTTCAGAACTAGGGAAAAAGAATATATATATATTTTTTATTATGTTATGTTAATCACCGTACATTACATCATTAGTTTTTGATGGAGTGTTCCACGATTCATTGTTTGTGTATAACACCCAGTGCTCCATGCAGTACGTGCCCTCTTTAATACCCATCACCAGGCCAACCCATTCCCCTTCCCCCTCCCCTCTAGAACCCTCAGTTTGTTTCTCAGAGTCCATAGTCTCTCATGGTTTGTCTCCCCCTCCGATTTTCCCCCCTTCATTCTTTCCTTCCTGCTATCTTCTTCTTCTTTTTTTTTTTTTTAAACGTGTAATGTATTATTTGTTTCAGAGGTACAGGTCTGTGATTCAACAGTCTTAACACAATTCACAGTGCTCACCATAGCACATACCCTCCCCAATATTTTAAAGATAAATGGAGTAATAGATGTATGATTGCTTTCTGGTCTTAAAAGGAAATAAGTACTTTAGCTTCTGAATGTTCATTGTAAGAGTTTATTCGGTTTATATGTGCTCTACTGGTTGAACTTCCAGTTATGTTTTTTTTCCCTTTTTCTACAAACTGTTGTATTCTTAAATTTTACTCAATACTTTTATATATTCATGTTTTGAATCAAGTTCTTTTTTTATGCTATCATAGTTGTAAAATAAAAGAAGATCTCACCAGTATAAAACACTCTGTTGTTGAAAAACAAGGAGAATGGCATAAAAAGTGGAAAGAATTTCTTCATCTGTCTCCTTTCAATCTCATTAAAGGTTGGACTCCAGTAAGTAATGTTGACTTGCCTTTTGGAGAGTAGTTTAATACAGGGCAGTCTTGATTTATGTTACGAATGATCTAGGAATGCTGTGCATGTGTAAGTTGTCATCTTTGCACTTGAGCCTAAAGTTTAAATGTTTTGGTTTCTGTAATTTTTCTTTCTTTTTTTTTTTTTAAAGATTTTATTTATTTATTTGACAGAGAGAGAGCACAAATAGGCAGAGAGGCAGGCAGAGGGAGAAGGAGAAGCAGACTCTCCACTGAGCAGGGAGCCCGACGTGGGGCTTGATCCCAGGACTCTGGGATCAGACCTGAGCCGCTTAACCGACTGAGCCACCCAGGCGCCCCATGTTTCTGTAATTTTTCTAAGTGCATGTTAGAGTATTCATCCAGCTGCTTTATGATTTATAGTTCATATTTTTAGATTTAGAGGATTATATTAAAAAGAAAATGAGACATTTCTTTTGCTATTAGGTAGTATTACATTTGAGGCACAGTTGGAGGACAGAGTAGTCCCCTTGTTCTAATATCATACTCCTTGGTTTAAAAGTAGTTATAGGATAATTTACATGCTTGGTAATTCTGTCTTCATTAGGGGGAAACAATCATCCATTCATAGATTATCTTAGTAGTGTTATGTAAAAAAAAATGTGTATTTCAAAATGATGAATTCTGTGTTTTAAGGCTGTGGATCTTTTACCACCAATGTCTCCTCTTTCATTTGATCCTGCCTCAGAAGAAGTATATGCAAGGAGTATTCTTTTGCAGTATCCTGCTTCACTTCCAGGTTAGTTATTTGTTTTTCTCTCTCTTAAACCTCCTTCCCAGCAGTATTTCTCACTATGATAGCAGCTTCTTTACATTTTTGTCTTGTTCACCCCCCCCAGTTATTTTTTATTGTGGTGAAATGCACATAGCATTTTAGTCACTGCAGTGTACAACTCAGTGGCATTTAGTAAGTTTACAAAATAGTGCAACCATCACCACTTTTTAGTTCCAGAATGTTTCTATTACCTTAAAAGGAAATCCTAGGGGCTCCTGGGTGGCTTAGTCAGTTAAGCATCTGACTCTTGTTTTTGGCTCAGGTCATGATCTTAGGGTTCTGAGTTTGAGCCCGCGCTCAGCGCAGAGTCTGTTTGTCCCTCTCCTTCCCCCTCTGCCATCCTCCCCCACGCTCTTGCTCTCTCTCTCTCAAAACTAAATAAATCTTTAAAAAAAAAAAAAAGGAAATCCTGTACCCATTAAGCAGTCACTCCCCATTTTCCCCTTTCCCAATCCTTGGCGACCACAAATGTACTTCCTCTCTCTATCTGTGGATTTGCCTGTGCTGGATATTTCATATAAATGGAGTCATATACTATGAGGCTTTATGTGTCTGGTTTCTTTCACTTGCAGCATTTTTCACTTTGCACAGTATTTTTTAGGTTCATTCAAGTTGTAGCATGTATCAGTACTTCATTAATTTTTATGAATACATTCTATTGTATGGCTAAAGCATATTTTGCTGTCCATTCAACCATTGATGGACATTTGGGTTGTTTCCACCATTTCACTATTATGAGTAATGCTGCTATAAACATTTGTTTACAAGTTTTTGTGTAGAAGCCCACAACCCTTTAACATGAAAGAATAGTACAATAATTACTTGAATACCACCTGTTTTGACTATCAACATCTGCTACATTGCTTTATATGTGTATGTATGTGTTTTTGCTAAACCAAGTAAGTTCTAGACATTGTAACACTTCACTCTAAGTGTTTCAACATGCATTCCCATAAAAATAGACTTTTCCTATGTAACTACCCTAGTAATGTCACATCTAAAAAATTATAATTCTATAATACTTTTCCTCAACTATTATACCACTGTCACACCTAAAAAATTAATTTCTCTACAATATCTGATAATCCATTTTATATAAATATATAAATATTTATATTTTATATTTATAATCCATTTATATCTTTATATTTTATATACATTTATATTTTATATTTATATTATATATTTATAATCCATTTTATAGTTAATTCAGTTTCCCTAGTTGCCTAGTACTTGTGTACAAGTAATTGTTACTGAGTTCAGTAAATGTTAGATAAATAAGAGGAGGAATAAATGCATTAAAAAAACCTGTGAATTATGTAACCAGGCTGGAGCATGTAATAGATGTAGGCCATAGTTGAGTTCATGGAGGCCAAAGGTCATGGCAGTAGTTAGCACAGGACCTAGGAAGAAATGGGTGAACATAGCTGGGATGGGTGATTGGTTTGGGAGTGAAGTGTACATACGGACACCGGTTAGGAAAGGTCATAGATTAGAGAGCAAGGCTCAGGAGAGGCACTAGCAAAAGAGTCGACATAGAAGAGACTGCATGGTTTGATGAATGACAAAGAGCTTCAGAAAGTGCATTATTTAGGATGATAGAATGACTCTTAGAGCTCTTGGCATATTTGATTGGCATTTTGTTTTCACTTCAACGTGGAAAGGGCCATTGCCCTCTGGCAAGACTTAGTTAGGTCCTGTGAAACCATAAATTAGTCTTCGTGTCCATTCGGAGATTTCTATCTGCGTTGAAAGTGAGGGCATATTTGTGTCTGTTTAGGAAGTGCAGTGGAAGTTCACATTTTAGAAGCGTTTGATAGGTCCTTTGAGGTAATGCTGTCCTCCAGACATTGTAGAATTTGTACTCTTAGGATTCCTTTTTTTTTTTTTTTTTCCCCTAAACAAGTAGAGCTTTGATCTGAGCTGGGGGACCTTAACATTATTTTATGCTTTTTGTAGTAAAACAACTTTTTTTCCTCCTACACCTTACATACTACATCTTACTTGAAATTTTCTTTTAAATTGTTTTTTAAAAAATTATATTTTGGCATATTAAAAATTCAGGGAATAATATAAATAACCTCTTCACCAAATACTTTTTGTCAAAGCTTTGCAGTATTTTAGAATTTTTAAAAAAGATTTTTTTAATTTATTTATTTGAGAGAGAGAGAGTGAAAGAGCACAAGCGGGGGAGCGGCAGAGGGAGAGGGAGGAGCAGGCTCCCTGCTAAGAGAGCCTGACACGGGGCTTGATCCCAGGACGCTGGGATCAAATCTGAGCCTAAGGTAGACGCTTAATTGACTGAGCCACCCAGGTGCCCCTTTAGATACTTTAGATACTTTTTAGACTTTATTTATTTATTAGAGAGAGAGAGAGAGAGAGCATGAGCAGAGGGAGGGGCAGAGGGACGAGCAGACTCCCTGCTGAGTGGGGATCCTGACTTGGGGCTCAATCCCAGGACCCTGAGATCATGACCTGAGCTGAAGTCAGACACTTAACTGAGCCATTCAGGTGTCCCGCAATATTTTAGGTTTTTTAAAAAAATATATATGTAGTTAATCTTTGGGGATCCACCTTTCTTGACCCCATGCTTCCTGCATTTGCAGACGTGACCACTATCCTGAATCTTAAATTTATTCTGATGTATGTTTATAAAAATAATTTTACTACATGTGTATGGATCTAACTGTTTCTCAGAGTCCATAGTCTCTCATGGTTCATCTCTCCCTCCAATTTCCCTCCCTTCATTTTTCCCTTCCTTCTCCTAATGTCCTCCATGCTATTCCTTATGTTCCACAAATAAGTGAAACCATATGATAATTGACTTTCTCTGCTTGACTTATTTCACTTAGCATAATCTCCTTCAGTCCCATCC
Source organism: Phoca vitulina (assembly GCF_004348235.1). Lineage (NCBI taxonomy): Eukaryota > Metazoa > Chordata > Mammalia > Carnivora > Phocidae > Phoca > Phoca vitulina. Next base: position 1,889,109 of record NW_022589770.1, read on the forward strand.
ATGTTGATGTAGAAGTTGGGTATTCATCCTTTCTGCTGGCTGAGTAATATTCCATTGTATATATGGACCACATCTTCTTTATCCATTCATCTGCTGAAGGGCATCTCGGCTCTTTCCACAGTTTGGCTATTGCGGACCTTGCTGCCATGAACATTGGGGTGCATATGGCCCTTCTTTTCACTACATCTGTGTCTTTGGGGTAAATACCCAGGAGTGCAATTGCTGGGTCATAGGGTAGCTCTATTTTTAAACTTTTGAGGAACCTCCACACTGTTTTCCAAAGTGGCTGTACCAACTTGCATTCCCACCAACAGTGTAAGAGGGTTCCCCTTTCTCCACAACCTCTCCAACATTTGTTGTTTCTCTCCCTGTCCATTTTTGCCATTCTAACTGGTGTAAGATGGTATCTCAATGTGGTTTTGATTTGAATTTCCCTGATGGCTAATGATGATGAACATTTTTTCATGTGTCTGTTAGCCATTTGTATGTCTTCTTCAGAGAAGTGTCTTTTCATATCTTCTGCCCACTTTTTGACTTGATTATTTGTCTTTTGGGTGTTGAGTTTGAGAAGTTCTTTATAGATTTTGGATACCAGCCCTTTATCTGTAGTGTCATTTGCAAATATCTTCTCCCATTCTGTGGGTTGCCTCTTTGTTTTGTTGACTGTTTCCTTTGCTGTGCAGAAGCTTTTTATCTTGATGAAGTCCCAAAAGTTCATTTTGCTTTTGTTTCACTAGCTTTTGGAGATGTATCTTGAAAGAAGTTGCTGTGGGCGATGTCAAAGAGGTTACTGCCTATGTTCTCCTCTAGGATTTTGATGGATTCCTGTCTCACATTGAGGTCTTTCATCCACTTTGAGTTTATCTTTGTGAATGGTGTTAGAGAATGGTCGAGTTTCATTCTTCTGCATGTGGCTGTCCAATTTTCCTAGCACCATTTATTGAAGAGACTGTCTTTTTTCCATTGCATGTTTTTTCCTGCTTTGTCAAAGATTATTTGACCATAGAGTTGAGGGTCCATATCTGGGTTCTCTATTCTGTTCCATTGGTCTGTATGTCTGTTTTTGTGCCAGTACCATGCTGTCTTGCTGATCACAGCTTTGTAATATAGCTTGAAATCGGGCAACGTGATGCCCCCAGCTTTGTTTTTCTTTTTCAACATTTCCTTGGTGATTCGGGGTCTTTTCTGATTCCATACAAATTATAGAATTGTTTGTTCCAGCACTTTGAAAAATGTCATTGGAATTTTGATCGGGATGGCATTGAAGGTATAGATTGCTCCGGGTAGCATAGACATTTTTACAATGTTTATTCTTCCGATCCATGAGCATGGAATATTTTTCCATCTTTTTGTGTCTTCTTCAATTTCTTTCATGAGTGTTTTGTAGTTCCTAGAGTATAGATCCTTTACCTCTTTGGTTAGGTTTATTCTGAGGTATCTTATGGTTTTTGGTGCTATTGTAAATGGAATCGTTTCTCTAATTTCTCTTTCTACAGTTGCGTTGTTAGTGTATAAGAAAGCAACTGATTTCTGTGCATTGATTTTGTATCCTGCCACATTACTGAATTGCTGGATGAGTTCTAGTAATTTGGGGGTGGAGTCTTTGGGTTTTCCACATAAAGTATCATGTCGTCTGCGAAAAGAGAGTTTGACTTCTTCTTTGCCAATTTGAATACCTTTTATTTCTTTTTGTTGTCTGATTGCTGTTGCTAGGACTTCTAGTACTATGTTGAACAATAGTGGCGAGAGTGGGCACCCTTGACGTGTTCCTGATCTTAAGGGAAAGGCTCTCAGCTTTTCCCCACTGAGGATGATATTCACTGTGGGTTTTTCATAGATGGGTTTTATGAACTTGAGGAATGTTCCCTCTATCCCTATACTCTGGAGAGTTTTAATCAGGAAAGGATGTTGTATTTTGTCGAATGCTTTTTCTGCATCAGTTGAGAGGACCCTATGGTTCTTCTCTCTCCTCTTATTAATGTGTTCTATCACATTGATTGATTTGTGAATGTTGAACCACCCTTGCATCCCGGGGATAAATCCCACTTGGTCGTGGTGGATGATCCTCTAATGTATTGTTGGATCCTATTAGCTAGGATTTTGTTGAGGATTTTGGAATCCATATTCATCAGGGATATCGGTCTGAAATTATCCTTTTTGATGGGGTCTTTGCCTGATTTGGGGATTAAGGTAACGCTGGCCTCATAGAATGAGTTTGGAAGTTTTCCTTCTGTTTCTATTTTTTGAAACAGCTTCAGTAGAATAGGTATTATTTCTTCTTTGAATGTTTGGTAGAATTCCCCAGGGAATCCATCAGGCCCTGGACTCTTGTTTTTTGGGAGGTTTTTGATCACTGCTTCAATCTCGTTACTGGTTATTGGCCTATTCAGGTTGTCAATTTCTTCCTGTTTCAGTCTTGGCAGCTTATAGATTTCCAGGAAGGCCTCCATTTCATCCAGATTCCTCAGTTTATTGGCATATAGTTGTTGATAATAATTTCTGGTAATTGTTTCTATTTCCTTGGTGTTAGTCGTGGTCTCTCCCCTTTCATTCATAATTTTATTAATTTGGGTCCTTTCTCTTTTCTTTTGGATAAGTCTGGCCAGTGGTTTATCGATCTTATTAATTCTTCCAAAGAACCAACTACTAGTTTCGTTGATCTGATCTACTGTGTTTCTGGTTTCTAATTCATTGATCTCTGCTCTAATTCTAATTATTTCTCTTCTAATGCGTGGCTTAGGCATCGTTTGTTGCTTTTTCTCTAGTTCTTTAAGGTGTAGAGTTGGTTGGTGAATTTGGGATTTTTCTATTTTTTTGAGTGAGGCTTGGATGGCTATGTATTTCCCCCTTAGGACCGCCTTTTGCAGTATCCCATAGGTTTTGGACCGATGTGTTTTCGTTCTCATTGATTTCCATGAATTGTTTAAGTTCTTCTTTGATTTCCTGGTTGACCCAAACATTCTTGAGCAGAGTGGTCTTTAGTTTCCAAGTGTTTGAATTTCTGCCAAATTTTTTCTTGTGATTGAGTTCCAGTTTTAAAGCATTGTGGTCTGAGAATATGCAGGGAATAATCTCAATCTTTTGGTATTGGTTGAGACCTGATTTGTGACCCAGTATGTGGTCTATTCTGGAGAAAGTTCCATGTGCGCTCAAGAAGAATGAGTATTCTGTTGTTTTAGGGTGGAATGTTCTGTAAATATCTATGAGGTCCATCTGGTCCAATGTATCATTCAAAGCTCTTGTTTCCTTGTTGATTTTCTGCTTAGATGATCTGTCCATTGCTGAGAGTGGAGTATTGAGGTCTCCTACAATTAACTTATTGATATCAGTATGACTCTTTATTTTGGTTAACAGTTGGCTTATGTAGATGGCTGCTCCCATGTCGGGGGCATAGATATTTACAATTGTTAGATCTTCTTGTTGGATAGACCCTTTAGGAATGATATAGTGTCCTTCTGTGTCTCTAATTACAGACTTTAGTTTAAAATCTAATTTGTCTGATATAAGAATTGCTACCCCAGCTTTCTTTTGAGGTCCGCTGGCATGGAAGATGGATCTCCATCCCTTCACTTTCAGTCTGGATGTATCTTTAGGTTCAAAATGAGTCTCTTGTAGGCAGCATATGGATGGGTCCTGTCTTTTTATCCAGTCTGCAACCCTGTGCCGTTTTATGGGAGCGTTTAGGCCATTCACGTTGGGAGTGATTATTGAAAGATATGAATTAATTGTCATCATGTTGCCTGTGAAGACGTTGTTTTTATAGATTGTCCCTGTAAATTTCTTTTTTTTTATTTATTTTATTTATTTTATTTTTTTTTATTTTTTTTTAAAGATTTTATTTATTTATTTGAGAGAGAGAGAATGAGAGAGAGCACATGAGAGGGGGGAGGGTCAGAGGGAGAAGCAGACTCCCTGCCGAGCAGGGAGCCCGACGCGGGACTCGATCCAGGGACTCCAGGATCATGACCTGAGCCGAAGGCAGTCGCTTAACCAACTGAGCCACCCAGGCGCCCTGTCCCTGTAAATTTCTGTTGTAGATCACTCTTGGGGTCTTTCTCCTTTTATAGAACCCCCTTTCATATTTCTTGCAGGGCCAGCTTAGTGGTCACATATTCTTTCAGTTTCTGCCGGTCATGGAAGCTCTGCATCTCTCCATCCATTCTAAATGACAGCCTTGCCAGATAAAGTATTCTTGGCTGCATGTTCTTCTCATTTAGTACCCTGAATATGTCTTGCCAGGCCTTTCTGGCTGGCCAGGTCTCTGTGGATAGGTGTGACGTTATTCTGATGTTCCTCCCTCTGTACGTAAGGAATCTCTTCCCCCTAACTGCCCTTGAGATGGTTTCCTTGGTTCTAAGATTTGCAAGTTTTACTCTTACATGCTGGGGTGTTGGCCTGTTTTCCTTGATCTTGGGAGGGGTCCTCTCTGCTTCTAGGACACGAATGTTTGTTTCATTCCCCAGATTAGGGAAGTTCTCAGCTACGATTTGCTCAAATACATCTTCTAGTCCTCTCTCTCTCTCCACTCCCTCCGGGATTCCAATTATTCTGACATTGGAACGCTTCATGGTGTCACTTGTTTCTCTGATTCTATTTTCGTGGATTCTGAGTTGTTTTTCCCTGGCCTCCTCTTTTCCCTTTTTATCTATTACATTGTCCTCCAGGTCGCTTATTTGTTCTTATGCCTCACTGACCCTAGCTGTTAGATTATCTAGATTGGATTGGATCTCATTGATAGCATTTTTAAGTTCTGCCAATTCACCTTTCATTTCTGCCCTTACAGACTTTATGTTGTCATTAATTGATTTCTCCATTCTAGCCATTGTCTTCACAATTGCTAGCCTGAATTCCATCTCCGACATCTTGGTTATATCTGCATCCATTTGTAAATCTGCAGCATAAGTCATAATCTCTGAGTCTTTTCTATTTTGGGGGTTCCTCCTCCTAGTCATTCTGTTGATGGGTGTTTGAGGGAATGTATAGAGTCCAAATTATTGACCAGAACCCAAGCAAGATGCACCTGTTTTCTTGGGACCTTAGGGTTGCTGGCCTCTTGTTTTCCCAGCCTGTCTTCTGGGGAAGGGGCCTGCTGCGCTGTTACTCAGGCAACCCTGTTTGTGTGGAGTTGCCCTGCCCCCCTGTGGCGGGGGATGCGCTCAGCGGGAATCAGTTTTTGGGGCTTTTGTTCTCTGGCGGCTTTCCTCCTCTCTTCCGCGAGTCAGAGCAGAAGGGACCATTTCCAACCCTCTGCCTTGGAGCAGAGAGACCACAGTCTGTTTTTCAGTGAGTTCTCCAGGCCACACCGTCTCCGTTTCTGTCCGTCTGCTGTAAACTGCAGCGTCCTGGGTTGTGCGTCCCTCCACAGAGCTCCCAGTCCTGCCTCCAGGTCGGGGCACATCTCTGCCCTTTGTGCTTCTAAAACCCCCAGCCGCTCCCAGTTCACCCGCGTGACCCTGCCGCTCCGGTTCCTGACCTGGGGGCTGCCCTAAAGTCCTTTCCCCGCTGCTACTGGTCTGCGAGTCTGTGCCCCATCCGCAGCCCGTGAGGCTGTCGCTCACCGGCAGTGTAGGATCCCCACGGCCAGGCACCCTCCCGCTGCCGTTTATCCTCCGATATCTGCCCGCAGAATCAGGGCTCCCCGCTTCGTACCTCAAAACCAACAGCCTGTGATACTCTGTTTGTAGAGATCCAGATCTTCTTACATCTCAGGCTGATTTCTTGGGTACTCAGAGTGGTCTGGTAGATATCCAGCTCAATTCCGGGGACCAGTTGAAATAGGGTCCCCTACTCCTCTGCCATCTTTCCTTCTCTCAAAGTATATTCTTTAAATCTTTTTGTGATGGACACTGGATAGTAAAATCTCTTAGTTTTTTCTGTGAAAATGTCTTTATTTTCACTAATTTCTGAATGATAGTTTGGCTGAATATAAGATTCTAGATCAAAGCTCAATTTTCCTACAACTTCAGTGATATGATCACATTGTTTTCTGCCTTCTATTGTTTCTGAGACCTCTGTTGTCAGCTTAATGGTCATTCATTTGTAGGTAATTTTTAATTTCTGGTTGTTTTTGGGACTTGTACTTATTTAGCTTTGTATTATGCAGGTTCATTTAGATGTGTCTAAATGTGGATTTATTTTTATTTAAACTTTGGGCCTGTGTGTGCTTATTTAATGTGAAGGCTCATATTTTCTGTTTTGGAAACTTATTCGCTAATATCACTTCTAACACTGTCTCAGTCATTCTTTTGATGCTTTCTTTCTGGAGCACTTGTTGTTGGGACTTCTGATTCTGTCCTCCATATATCTTAAACTTCTCATTTGTATTTATAATGTCTTTGTAGCTCTAGGCTTATTTGGTTCACTAATTATCTTTTTAGTTATATTTAATCTCTTTTTTGACATGTCCATTTAGTGTTTGGCTTTCATGGATGTGCTTTTTTTTTTTAACAGTGTATTTTTTTTAAAAGATTTTGTTTATTTTTTTGACAGTGAGAGAGGGAACACAAGCAGGGGGAGTGGGAGAGGGAGAAGCAGGCTTCCTGCTGAGCAGGGAGCCCGATGTGGGGCTCGATCCCAGGACCCTGAGATCACGACCTGAGCCGAAGGCAGACAGATGCTTAATGACTGAGCCACCCAGGCGCCCCTCATGGATGTGCTTTTAATTTCTTTTCATTTGCTTCTTTTTCAGAAATTGCTTTTTCTTTTTCATGGTATCATCTTCTTGATTCGATCTTATTCAATTTTTTAAATATCCTTGTGTTTCAGATACTTCTGTTTCTGTATGTTCTGCCTACTCATTTTTTTTTTATTCTTTTTAAAAATTTTATTTATTTATTTGGCAGAGAGAGGGAGAGAGCACAAGCAGGGGGAGTGGCAGGCAGAGGGAGAGGGAGAAGCAGGCTCCCTGCTGAGCAGGGAGCCCAATGAGGGGCTTGATCCAGGACCCTGGAATCTTGCCCTGAGCCGAAGGCAGATGCTTAACCAACTGAGCCACCCGGGTGCTCCTGTCTGCTCACTTTCATAGTTGTTTGTTTCCTATTAAAATATTTGATTGTGGGGTCGCCTGGCTGGTTCATTCAGAGGAGCATGCGACTCTTGATCTTGGGGTTGTGAGTTCAAGCCCCATGCTGGGTGTAGGGATTACTTAAAAATAAAAATAAAAAAATTTTTCTTTTTGATTGTGACCTCAATTTCAGTGGACCCACCTCTGAAGGAGTCAACCTGGGCCCTGGGTTGTAGAATGGTCTCTACATGGTGGCCTAGGGTCCAAGGTATTTCCCTTGAAGTAGGCAGTTAATGTCTTTGGTTTGGGATTCCCACAAGTAGCCAATATAATTTTGGATTTCATACCTCCTTTTGAGTAGGCTAGGTAGATTTAAAATTTCTTTTTTTTTTTTTTTTTTAAACCCAGGACTCCAGGTAGACAGCAAGCTTCCCTGTTACTTCCCTGGTTAAGTTGGCAGAATTTTTAATAATCTTTTCAGGGGCCGAGCAGCCTTTCCAGTGTTCTGGCCTTATAGCAGTTTCTCAGATCACAGCCTGAGTGACCTGAGATGATGTTTCTCATTATGTAGGCATTAAATCTCCATTGTTCAGCCCTGGAGTCTGTCATTTAGCCTTTGTGTCTCAGTTTGAGCTTAAATGCTTTCCATCTTGAGTCCTGGCATGTGATGATTTTTATTTGTTCTTCTGGGTATTCCTTTCTTTTTCTTACATTTTATTTTACAGTTCTAGTGTATTTATGGTAGGAGTCATTGTCGCTGCAGCTTGGTTTGCTTTGTTCTGGTGAGTTCAGTTTCGTTTTTACCTCCTTATTACCTTGTGTCCGTCCCCTCTGTTCTCTTCACATCTTAAGTGCTGTAGTTTGGTTTTCTATTTCTTGCCTTTAATTGTGTTCTAACTAGCTACTCTGCTTCCATATTCTACCTATTCCGTGTTGCAAATGGTTATCAGTGATCCTTCTATAGTGCAAATACGAAAATATGATCCTTTTTATCTCTTGGTGTAGTACACTTCAATGGCTTTCTGTCACCTTTAGGGGTGGAAATAAGCTCTAGGTGCTTTTTCACTTAGCAACTTTTTTTTAAAAATTTTTTTATTGTTATGTTAATCCCCATACATTACATCATTAGTTTTAGATGTAATGTTCCATGATTCATTGTTTGTTCACTTAGCAACTTTTACCTTACAAACTTTCTTACATACTAGAACAAATGTGCATCATCTCTGCCTGCCACCACCAACTAAGTGTTTATGGTTGTGCCTAATTATTTTATTGTTGTCTACTAGTTTTGTGATATAGTTTTTGTATTTGTGCTCATTTTTAAAATGTTTTATGAATATCAGGAATTCCATCATCATTAGTAGGTGCAAAAGCACCTACTAATCAGGTACTGAAAAATGTTCATAATATAGCATACTATTATGGTGGAAAAATTTTTAAGGAAATTTTTTTTTTAAAAATTTTTAAGGAAAAATTCACATAGTATACACATTGGTTTCTTATACAGTAACACTTTGGACACATATATAAATAGGGAAAATCTTTCAGAAACTAACATGTTGAAAGAAGAGTAGTTCCTGGAATAGCAAATCCTCTGTAATGGAGCCATGGCTTTCTTCACCAGTCTTGTTTCCTACCATGTTTCCATTCAATATACCCTATGCTCTAGCATACTGAACTTGTACCTTATTCTCCCAGTACCTTTATGTCTTCATCACATTCCCCATTCTGGGCCAGGTGCCTTTCTGCTTCCTTACATTCTGTGCATATTTCTCTCCTAATACTATAGCAGCATGCCATAATTCTCTACTCATCAGTAGTCTTTTTCCTAGACTGACTCCTTGAAGCCAGGGTCTCCACCTTTTCTTTCTTCCTCTTTGTTAGTATTAGCAGTGGCACATAATTACTGATGCATTGAAGAATAAATAAGTAAATTGATATTATAGATGCTGGGCTGAAATATGCTAAATAGTATAATCTTTTGGCTTTGCTGATTTACGTGGTAATTGCATGATCTGTGTACCAAAACAAGAAGCATGGCTATATCATGCTGGAGAACTATGGACTGTCACTTTTTTTCAAATTTGGTTTAGTATAAACCTGTCACTTGAAAAAAAATTTTTTTTATTTAAATTCAGTTTAGTTAACATAAAGTGTATTATTCATTTCAGAGGTAGAATTTAGTGATTCATCAGTTGCATGTAATACCCAGTGCTCATTACATCACATGCCCTCCTTAATATCCATCACCCAGTTACCCCATCTCCCCAACCCCCTCCGCTCCAACAACCCTCAAGTTTGTTTCCTTTGATTAGGAGTTTCTTACAGTTGTCTCCTTCTCTGATTTCATCTTGTTTTATTTTTTCCTCTGTTCCTCTATGATGCCCCTCTGTTTTGTTTCTTAAATTCTGCATATCAGTGAGATCATGTAATAATTGTCTTTCTCTGATTGACTTATTTCACATAGCATAATACCCTCTAGTTCCATCCACGTCATTGCAAATGGCAAGATTCATTTTTTTTGATGGCTGAGTAGTATTCCATTGTATATATATATACACCACCTCTTCTTTATCCATTCGTCCATCAGTGGACATCTGGGCTCTTTCTATAGTTTGGCTATTGTGGACATTGTTGCTATAAACATTGGGGTGCAGTGCCCCTTCAGATTACTACATTTGTATCAATGCCTATTAGTGCAATTGCTGGGTTGTAGGGTAGCTCTATTTTCAGCTTTTTGAGGAACCTCCATACTGTTTTCCAGAGTGGCTGCACCAGCTTACATTCCCACCAACAGTGTAAGAGCGTTCCCTTTTCTGCATTCTCGCCAACATCTGTTGTTTCCTGACTTGTTAATTTTAACCATTCTGACTGGTGTGAGGTGGTATTTGTATTTCCCTGATGCTGAGTGATGTTGAGCATCTTTTCATGTGTCTGTTGGTCATCTGGATGTCTTTGGAAAAATGTCTGTTTATGTCTTCTGCCCATTTAAAATTAAGATTATTTATTTTTTGGGGTGTTGAGTTGTATAAGTTCTTTATATAATTTGGATACTAACCCTTTATCAGATATGTCACTTGCAAATATCTTTTCCCATTCCTGCTGGTTGCCTTTTAGTTTTATTGAGTGTTTCCTTTGCCATGCAGAAGCTTTTTGTCTTGATGAAGTCCCAAGAGTTCATTTTTGCTTTTGTTTCCCTTGCCTGTGGAGATGTGTCTAGCAAGAAGTTGTCACAGAGGTTGCTGCCTGTGTTTTCTAGGATTTTAGTGGATTCCTGTCTTACATTTAGGTCTTTCATCCATTTGGAGTCTATTTTTGTGTATGGTGTAAGACAGTGGTCCTGTTTCATTCTTCTACATGTGGCTGTCCAGTTTTCCCAACACCATTTGTTGAAGAGACTGTCTCGTTTCCATTGGATATTCTTTACTGCTTGTTCGAAGATTAGTCGATCCATTTCTGGGTCCTCTATTCTGTTCCACTGATCTATGTGTCTGTTTTTGTGCCAGTACCATACTGTCTTGATGATTACAGCTTTATAATACAGCTTGAAGTCTGAAATTTTGCTGCTTCTAGCTTTGGTTTTCTCTTTCAACATTCCTTTGGCTACTAGGGGTCTTTTCTGGTTCCATACAAATTTTAGAGTTGTTTATTCCAGCTCTGTAACCTATCACTCTTTTTATAAGAGTTTATTCTAGATATTCTCTATCTGTCCTATTTGTACATGTAGCAATTGAATAGTTGTCTTTTTCTTTCTTTTTTCTTTTATTTTTTTTTAAAAGATTTTATTTATTTGACAGAGAGAGAGCACAAGTAGGCAGAGTGGCAGGCGGAGGGAGAGGGAGAAGCAGGCTCTCTGCTGAGCAGGGAGCCGGACATGGGGCTCGATCCCAGGACTCCAGGATCATGACCTGAGCCAAAGGCAGATGCTTAACTGACTGAGCCACCCAGACGTCCCATTGAATAGTTGTCTTTTTCTATTAGCATTTATATTAGTCTGATTTTTCTGTTTTCTTCTGTTCAGAAGTTTTTCTAGAATTTCAAGATATCCCTGGATATTAGAATATACAAACATAATTTAAGAGTAATTAATGTTTATTTTCCTTTAGATACACCAAAGCAACAAAACCAAGAAAATGATTGCAGGAGAGCTAGTGATATATCGGGAGCTGTATATGATCTAGGCAACAGGTAAAACAAATGTGATTTTGATACTGACTTTTTCAAAAACCTCCTTCATTAATTTAGTTTCTTCTTCATCTAATTGCCATGCTTCTCTACGATGGGGTCATCTGTAGTTTTCTTCTCGTAACCAGAGAATATTTTTCCACTGTGGGTCTGCATTTTCAAGAAAGAGTCAACATTTCTGATACATAGGCATTTTTTCCCCCTTCTCTTGTTTGTCTAAATGTTGGGATTCATAGGGGATTATCTAATATTTGAAGAAAAAAAGCATGTATGGAAATTATCTAATGCAAGCTTGGGAATTTTTGCCTTTTTGTGTCTGTGAACTTCTTTGAAACCACTTGTGGCTGTTGACAATCTTAAGAGTTTGAGAGCTTTTGAGATCTAGTCTCCTAGTTTTCAGACTGTTCTGCAGCGCCCTCTGGTGCCGTGGATGAATTTAATTTAGCCCGTCACTGGTCTAACCCTTTTCCATTTCAACCTGAGCAGCTAGTTCTTTTATCTGTATATGTTGGGGGTTTTACATGCTATTTGATAAAAAGAGTTCCATGCTTTAAAAAAAAAAAAAATAGGAAGACTTCTGATTCAATCTAATCCAAAAATTTAACATATGAAAAAACTAAACCTTAGTTTATTATAATATCCTTCAGGAGTATTCTTATTTTCTTTACTGTCTGTTTTCTTTATTATCCTGTTTGGCTCTTAAAACAGATGCCAGATTATATAAGCAAAAATCTAAATGTATATAATCTATCTGGGGAATATATTCTTTTTGGAAACTAAGCATTATTAGGTAGCAATCAAACACACTGAATAGGGTGTTCTGTTGTTTTTTTGTTTTCTGACTACCTTTGACCTAAATAGGGGTCTTTCAGTCCAACTTTCCCATGTAATTGAGGCACAGATATGGAAACAATTTACTTAGGATAATTCTAAAAGAAAATTCTAAATTTTAAATGAATTGAAGTTCTCTTCCTTCTATATACTCTTAATAAGTTAATAAGTTCAAACAGCATAAAAAGAGTCAAAATTTATATGTGAAATTGAGCTATTGGTGGGATGCCTGGGTGGCTCAGTCGGTTAAGTGTCTGCCTTTGGTTCAGGTTATGATCCCGGGATCCTGGGATCGAGCCCCGCACTGGGCTCCCTGCTCAGCCGGAAGCCTGTTTCTCCCTCTGCCTGCTGCTTCCCCTGCTTGTGCGCGTGTGCTCTCTCTCTGACCAGTAAATAAATAAAATCTTAAAAAAAAAAAAAAAAAAAAGAATTTGAGCTCTTGGCAGTTTCCTGTGCAGTAATTTTCTGATTCACAGGAAGTCAGGATTACTTGTGGAATATTTATATTTTTATTCTTAGATCTGGATGTGATGTTGATTTTCGGAGTACCTAAAGAAAAATAATGAAATCTGTTGTGAAGACTTGACATTGACGAGATAGTGAAGTTACTGGGCTTCACTGTTTTGCCCCGTTATTTATCACTGTTGTTCTTAAAGCATGCTAGAGGGGAATAGTTGCTGCTTCCCAATCTCAGTTATGTTTTTGGTTTGTCTTTCCTTGAGAGAGCAAATGAAATATTTGATTAAGGTCTCTTGCTGGACTAAAGATTGATGGAGTTAGTAGATTGATTCATAGATCAGATTTTATTTATGAACTTCATTGAACTTCAAGAATCTTTCTTGAAGCAGAGTTTTGTACTAAGATGTACTATCAGGATTCAATAGGAGCCAGACACTTAGCCCCTAAGAATTTAGTTCACATGGAATTCTCTTAATATAGGAAAAAGAGGTTGTATTAAATAAACTTTGATTTCCAGATTTATACTCTTCCAAGCCGTTAGATCTTTTAATTATCTTCTGATACTTTAATTATAGGTTTGGGATATCGAAGGGGGGAGGTGTAGGGGAAGGCTATTGGTGGTAAGGGACAAATAAGTGCTCAATGGGATATGAATGATTATTGCTGCTTGATAGCAAAACAGAAGAAGGGTGAAGAATTGAGTCACGAGGAAAGAAGCTTGTTGCTCAGAATTCTTTATTGTAAAGGTATTTTGTAATAAAATGTTTTATTGGAAATGCGTAATGTAGGTAGACTGTAATACCCTTTTCTTAACGTGTAGTTCAGCTGTTATTTGTAGTGGCATCATCTTAATGTCAGTATCAATGTAGTTAATTTGGAAATTCGTATGTGAATATGATCAATAACAGCTATTCAATTAAAAAACATGGAAAGCATGTAGTTTTTAGCATAATTACTGTGTGTTATTAGCCCTTTCACATGCAGTTGTCACCCACGGGTACCAGAATAGCTGTTGTCTTCTCCATAAATCTCATGGCTGGTTTTGATCAGAGTGAGCTGATGGAGGCTTTACCGTACTTAAAACCAGAATTCAGTGATTGGTGGTACCTTTGCTGTACACTCTGGGCACTACCTTTCTTTGCAGTGGTTTCTGGAAGGGAGGGTTCCGTGATATTTCTAGTGGTGGCAATGCAGTTCTAGACTTTTAGCCTCTACAGTTCCTCCTTTATTGCATTTCAGAAATAGGGCAGTATGATCTTGCATGCATGCCAACTAAATATCCTTAGTCGTAGAAATTGAATTCTAATCGCATATCTTTCTCTTTTTATAATTTCTGTTTGTTATATCTTTATTTATTTATTTATTTTTTGTTTGTTATATCTTTAAATGTGGGTATATTGTAACAACAAAATAAAAATGAAGAATAATTAGCTAAAATTTCTAACAAATCACTTATTAGACTTTTTTCGCAAGTTGTTTTTTTGGGCTTTATGTACAAACATATAAATTGAATCCACTCAAAATTTTCTCAACATTAATATCCATAAGTACAGTTTTTGTGTGTTTGTTTTCTTAATAGTATATTACTGATTTTTACTTATAATGGCTTTGTAACATTTCATTTATTTTTTAGACTCTTAGATTTTCCTCAATTTCTTTTACTACTATGAAAAGCATGTTGTTTCTTATTTTCTTTTGGGTGTACTCTTTCCTTAGGATAAATTCCCATAATGGGAGTGACACTCTGTTACAGTGCTAGGATTTTGTGGGCCCCAGTTTTGGCATAGGAAGCAGATAGAGAGTAAGGGCTGAGCCAGGGCTGCTTTAAAGTTGGCTTGGATTGAGATGTTAGCAGGGCTGATAGCATGTTGCCAATTCAGAAAAGGGAGAGAGGAAGGGAGAGAATATGTTTCCAGTTTTGTCTCTTATGAGGCTTTGTAAGAATGATCGAAATAGAAAAATTTGGTGGCATCTATCCATAGAGCCTCATGCTCAAGTGATGTTTATTCGTTGATCCAGTCAATCCATCGGTTAGTTACAAACATGTATTGCACTGGCAAGTACCAGGCACTGTGTTAGTTCCTGGCAACAGCCAGGAAGGACATAGTCTTTGTCCTCCAGGAGCTCACAATCTGGTGGTGGCATCCTAGTGGCATCTTAGATTGCTAGCCCTGTTTCAGAGGGCTTTTTGATCATTTTAATGTTACTTTTTGGAAAAATTAAGATACAGTCACAGTAGATGATTAGTTTTTTTCTTTTGACATCTAGATTATATTCTGTCGAGGCAGAGTTGAGCCTTGAAGCAGTTTCAGTGATCTTGAATTCTCTTTGGAAGGTAGATAAAGATTCCAAGAAGCTCATATTCGAAAAAGTTTGAAAAAGCATATTTGCTGTTACTTGAAATGTTTTAAAGCTATTAATTTTGTACTTCTGGCTGTGAACAGAAAGCAAAGCACCAACATACTTGATATTGAAAGTGGTCTCCGTGGTAATCTTGACTTTTATATTACCTGGAGTAGAAAAGCTTTGACCAGTGAGCAGACCCCATCCATGACTGAATTTGAAAGCTCTTTCAAGATGAAGATGAAGTTATCATTGCTTTGATGGCTTTAAAAATTTACTTATTTTGTAATTGATGTGTAAGGTTTTTATGTTTATCCAAAGGGGCGAGAGAATCTAAGAGAGTAAGGAATGCTATGTGTAGAATGCAGCAAACTGAAACTGAACAACCTTATGACTTGACTGTAAGTGTAAGTAATGTATGTGCTATCACGCAAGATTCAGCATAAGAGAAACTGATTTTGGACATGAAAGATCAAAATCTTAAAGTCTCTGTTACAATGAAATTCTGTGATCTGAAGCCTAAGGATAATATAATAATGCGATTCTAGTGTTAATCAAGTCATTCAACCTTATAAAGAATGTTGTTGACTTAAAATATATAGTGGTTAAGGAAAATGTTTGCCATGTGGGAGGCTGATACACAAATGGGGCCGAAGTACTGCTCTGATTGTCACCATCTCTCCCTAGAATAAACTGCCTTTCGATGACCGGGACGAATTGAGGGAAATCGTAACGGACAGATACGGGGCAGACAGTTTCTTTATTTTTTTTTACTTTTTATTATTTTTTTGACAGTTTCTTTAAATTATTCAGATATAGCAAGTGAATGGAATTCTTTCCCGATTATAATTTGGATTTATTATCTTTTTTCCTTTTAGACCTGCTTCTTTCCTGTCACAGCCAGTTTCATCATCAGATAGAAACAGTGTTAGATTACTTGAAAAGGTATATTTTAAAACAATTTTTAATCTGATCAAACTAACTTATGGTAAAATATTATTTTTGCCGCTTTCCCAGTTAATTTGTATTTATATATATCCTATTGCTTCTAAATGGAAATATTGGAATTATTTAATTGTGCCAGTGAACATATGATTTCACAATAATGTTAGCCTTTTATAGGTTTGTGATAACTCAAGAACCTCTAATTGAAGATCAGCCACAATCATTAAAGTTTCAACATTACATGTCTGTCTTCTTCAGGACATGAAGATAAGAACTCCTAGAGAAGGAAATGAAACGCCTTCTAAGAAGACATCAAAATTTGAAACTAAAGACTGTCTATCATCAGCTACTGCAAGGAGTACAGAGAATACTGCATTTACAGGGTCTCTGCCAGCTAAAAATAGGGATCCACTCCAAAAAGAGCAAGATCATCTGGTAGAAGAGGTTAGAAAAAGATTATAATAAGTACACTGAAATATCTATTATTTTCTCATTGGTGTTGAGATTATAAGTGAAGTTACAGTTAATTATTGATTAACTGGGGTTAATTTGGGAAAGGAGGACACAGATAATGAAAATCATGGTTAAAGCAAAATTGGTTCTCCCCCAAAATAGAAATAGATTAATATAAACTTACTTAACATTATATCCATGGTTTAGAACCCATGTCCCATTCTCTAAGTATCATCCAAAAGTATAAAAATAACACAGGTAAGGTATTTTTGGAATTAACCATTACATAAATTGCTAGATAAATATACCCAATGATTTTACTCTATTAAAATAATCTGCTTTAAAAAAAATAATCTGAATGTTGCTGTTGCTTAGCCAAGCTTCCTCTTTTTTTGAATGTTAGCACAAAGACTATGCAATATCATATTATCACTAAGCATAGTGTTTATCCTTCTACTTTCTAAATATTTTAAAAAGTCATTAAATGCATCATTGTTCATGATCTTGGTTTTCCTGACAAGTGACTTTTCACTGGCAAGTGACTACATAATGCTACTGTTGCTCGATAGTAATATTGTACTGTTTACTGCAGAAGTTTACACAGATTCTCAAGCCATTCTCTCATGTTATTTTTATTACATTTCCCACAACATCCCTTAGCATTGTTTGAATTTGGATAAGGAGCCTGAAAATAAATCAGCTACTTTATATTCCTGAGAGACTGAAAGAAAAATTTGGTTTAGTGCATATTGATTCAGGTATTGGAGTTCCCTCCTTTATCTCAGTCTTGATCAAAGTAAGTGAACAATGTCCAAATAAGAGAGCTGGATGTCAGTCATTTTCTTGTTTGTAACATGAAGAGGTTAAACCCTTTTCATGGTCTATAAATACTTAAAAATCTTTCAGGTTTATATTATTTCTCTTTGTTGGTTGATGAACTCCACATAAAAGATGTTCAGTCTGTTTTTCTTTCCTGATATAGAAGGAAAGACATTTGCAATTAAAAGAATTTATATTAGCAGGAGAATGGGATGGGATGGAAGGGGAGAGTCCTAAAATCTCATAAAGCTCTGAAAATAAAGTGAAATTAATTTTCTTTAGTAGTGTTCGTGACAAGAAATATTTAGTGTTTGAATTCTAAGACATCTTCTGTTTTCATGGGGGAGGGTAAATGGGAGTCTATTTGATTATGGTTCTAGGAAGTTTATTTTTTAGGGCTCTTGGGGCAGTGTTTTTAATGTGCATGTTTTTTGTTTTCCAGTTTTATTGAAATTGTACAGTGCTATTTTCATATTGTATACTGTCTCTATTTTAGAATGTACTTCTATGCCTTGTTCACTAATTTATGTCTCATAATGAGGTTTCTGGCAAAGAAGTATGTTGTCAGAGTGTATTTCATTTGTTAATAGAGGTGTTACTGTGCAAGTGGGTTATAATTAAGAAAAATCTGCTTGCTTTAAAACTAGCCACTTTAGCTGATACAGAATTGTCAAGTTCAAAGATGTGGCAGATAGTAGCTTAGGTCACTGTGTAGTCAGGATTATCTCTGAATCTTCTCAGGTATAAAGATTTTTACCTTTCCTTTATAATGGGATATCCAGTTAAGAGAAGAAGGGCGGAAACAGTTTGATGTTTTAGTTCACCTTACAGGACTGTTCCTAGATAGATGAGACAGAGCGGCTGCGAGCTATGTTTTTGAGCGGCTTTTTGTGCCATCTGCTGTGGTAGGGGCTGCTGCCTGGCAGGTGCTGATTTGTTCTTATCAGGGCTTTTGTTGCATTCCACCAATGGATGTGGTAATTTTTGCTTTACCTTTTCTGTTTTAGGTTGCCAGGGCGGTTTTATCTGATTCACCACAGCCCTCTAAAGGAAAAGAAGTAAAATTAGAGGAACTGTTTGATTCTCTAGTGTCTAACCCATTCTTAACAAGGAACCAAATTCCCCGAACGCCAGAAAACTTGAGTAAGTTAATAATGATTTCTATCACTTTCTTTCTTAGACATTACTACTGTTAGAACCCTGATCTGACATATCTTCTGAAAACTCACTTTAAAATTCTTTTTCAGTTTAGTGGCAATGGCTCTTTATTTGTTTTGATGTAAGGACTTTTACTGAAGTATTAAATGTGGGTGTTCTCACCAATACAGCAGTTTGTAAGCGCTATTATTTTGCCGTGATACTCTACAATTTTGTTTTTGTTGTTTTACTTGTCTCTTTCCTAGAAAATATTTCAATTGACTACTTTTAAAACACCCTCTGCCAGGACGCCTGGGTGGCTCAGTCGGTTAAGTGTCTGCCTTCTGCTCAGGTCATGATCCCGGGGTCCTGCTCAGTGGGGAGCCTGCTTCTCCCTCTGCCCGCTGCTCCCCCTGCTTGTGCTCTCTCTCTCCCTCTCTCTCACAAATACATAAAATCTTTAAAAACAAAACAAACAGGGGCACCTGGGTGGCTCAGTCGTTAAGCGTCTGCCTTCAGCTCAGGTCATGATCCCAGAGTCCTGGGATCGAGCCCCACGTCGGGCTCCCTGCTCTGTGGGAACCTGCTTCTCCCTCTCCCTCTGCCTCTCCCCCTGCTTGTGTTCCCTCTCTCGCTGTATCTCTGTATCTCTGTCTCTCTGTATCTCTGTGTCTCGAATAAATAAAATCTTTAAAAAAAAATAAAAAATAAAAACAAAACAAACAAAAAACACCCTCTGCCTCCACATCTGACCTGTGCTCATCATTTATAGATATATAGGCTGTGTCCTTCCAGTCAGCAGCCAGCAACATCAGCCAAAAATTGTGTGTATAGGAATCGTTTCTACCCCTCTCTAGCTAGCTAGACTGCCCAGTATTTTTTTCTTATAACCTATAATCTGTGTTGGCAAAATTCTGATTTTGTTGTCCGTATGGCGCATCATCCTGGTTGAATTCATATTTGAAGTAAAATTGATTCAGTTCAGGTTGAACCTAGCCACAACCGAGATCATTGGTCAGCAAACTACAAGCTGTGAACCAAATCTTGCTTGCCCTGTGTGTTTTTGTAAATAAAGTTGTATTGAACACAGCCTTGCTGATTTGTCAACATATTGTTTATGGTTGCTTTTATGTTATAGTAGCACAGTTGATAGTCACCACAGACTGATGGCCTACAAAGCCTAAAATACTACTCTCTGCCCTTTACAGAAAAATTTTGCTGAATCCTAGCTTAGACGGATAAGAAAACATCTTTCTAAAACTGTAATTTGTATGTGCTGTGTGAAAGTATATGCACATTTCAGGGACAGCTTTTGTTATTTGTGTGTGATCAGTTGGAGAAGGAGTTCTTTCATGTTGTTGGTCTTTGGTTTGTTGTGGAGTCTTGTCATCCAGTGGGCATATCTGTGTAACATATACTGAGTCGGTAGCTTTATGTTGAGTGCTAGAAATGAAATTTTTAATTGCATGCTCTATTTGGGAATATTAATAAATTGTGTTCCCCCTTCCCTTAATTAGTAAGTGAAATTAGGAGCTCATGGAGAAAAGCTGTCGAAATGGAAGATAACAGAAGTACAGAACCAGTTCAGGTGGATACTGAACATAGAGAAGAAGTATTGCCAGAATCCTTACCTCTGTTGCATAACCCAAGAGAAATTAGCAGGACCAGCTTTCTCTCAGCAAGCACTGTATCCAATTCTAGCCATTCCCATTTGCCTGAAGAGAAAGTTGTTTCAGATTGCCTCAAGTGTGTGCCTCAGAAGCATGTGGTGACCAGTCACATAGGTGGACCATTGACACAAAATCAGTCAGATTTGTTAAGTAAGAAAATAATGTGCAAGCAAGGTTTGGAGTGTGCAGAATTACAGAACAAGCTTTTAGACACTAGCCAAACAGAGACAGTCTCCCCTACTGTAGGGACTAGGAGACTTGTAATGGGTAGCAGTGAAGAAGAGTCTTCTTTTGACCACTTGCAAGCTTCTTACAAGGAACCTTTCATGCATAAAAGTACGTTATGGGACTCTTTTCAAGTATCAGGTGGAACTAGTTCCAGGAGTTTAAAGGATATTGATTTTGGCATATTACATGAAACTCTTCCAGAAGAAGTTGGTAACTTAAGTCTTAATAGCTCCAGTAGTACAGAAGCCAATTTTAAACTGGAGCCAAATAGTCCTATGCACAGTGGCATTTTTCCAGAAGATGTTGTGGGAGAAAGACCAACTACTCCAGAATCGGACTGTAATTTACAGGCTATTTGTCGTAGATACGAGGCTCTGAAAAAATCTCTATCCAAGAAAAGGGAAGAAAGTGACCTTTCTAATCCTGAAGCACTTGAAGGACACAAACCAGAATTGAGCCCTATTCCCACAAACATGCAAACAGATGATATGCTTGACTTTTTGGGTACTCATGATTTGCATGTTGACTATACAAAACCATCTTTACGCATGTCCCTTGGTGAAAGGAAACGGTCACTTTCACCACTAATTAAGTTTTCTCCAGTGGAACAAAGATTGAAAACCGCAATACCATGTAGTCATGGAGAACTTCTACCTAATTTAAAAGGTAAGATTTAACTAGACCTGTGTGTATTGACCTATTGAATTTTTCTTTCAACCTCTTGTAACAGTAGTATGCATTGAATGTTGCATGATCTTTATTGTTAATGTGATAAAATATGCTCTTTGTTCCTTCAACTAGGATGAGAAGAGTGAACTTGTCACTTCTATGGGTACTTCCAGAATCTCAAGCGATGGGTATATAGTTTACAGTTAGTGTGGGACAGGGGTGGAAAATAAAACCAAAACCCTGAAACCTATTGCTTTTATAATACAATCAATCAAAAGTAAATCTCGTTAAAATCTTGGCTAGTGGAAGATGGTTCTAAAAATGTTGAGTAACACTATGTATGTTAAATATCATTCTTGTAGTAATATAATATCTGTAATTTGTTTTGAAATAAATTTGAGGGGGATGCGTGACAAAACAAGATAGGTTAGTGTATTCGTTTCCTGGGGCAGCCATACAAAGTACCACAAACTGGGTACCTTAAAACAACAGAAATTTATTGTCTCTGGATACAATAAGTTCTGAAGGCTGGAATCCAGAATCAAGGTGTTAGCAGGGCCGTGGTCCCTCTGAAGCCACCAGAGGAAGATCCTTCTCGCCTTTCCCAGCTTCTGGTAGCCCCAGCTGTTCCTTGGCTTGTGGTAGCACAGCTCTAATCTCTGCCTCCATCTTCACATGGCTTTCTCCTCTTGTGTGTCTGTGTGCCTTCTTTATAAGGCCACTAGTCATGTAGGTTTAAGTGCCCACCCTACTCCAGAATGACCTCATCCTGATTATATCTTTAATGACCCTCTTTCCAAATAAGGCCGCATTCTGAGGTACTGGGTTAGAAGTTCATCATGTCTTTCTGGGGGACACAGTTCACATAACAGTATTAATTACTGAACTGGATAATGGATACATTGGGCTAATGATAATTTTCTTTATTTTTGTATGTTGAAAATTTTCATCATAGAGATTAAGAAAAAAACCCTGTTCTTTTTTTTTAAATTTTTTTATTGTTATGTTAATCCCCATACACTACATCATTAGTTTTAGATATAGTGTTCCATGATTCATTGTTTGTGCAAAAAAACCCTGTTCTTAAAGCATGTTAGAGCAAACATAGATCTGGTGATATAGATTCATTATTTATCACTCTGATTTGCCCATGATAATTAAACACTGGTATATTAAAAAGTATTCTAAGAGGGATGTATTGATACTCTCTGGAGAAAAGGTACCTCAATGAGAATAATGGTAATTTTTATCGTAGTCATTCGCATGTGAACATTTTACTTAAGAAGACTGAAATATGCTACTATTTGGAATTTGTCCTGTTTAATTTTTTTCTTTGTAATGTTTGATTATCCTTTTCTCTTTTTTAAAATCACCTTTGCAGAAGAAGAAATCTTGAATAAGAGCCTTGATGCAAATGAATTTCCATCAGACTTGAAGAGATGAAGCAGAAGCCCAGTTAATTTAACTCCGATGTACTTAAATTTCAAGCAGTGTCACAGGATAAAAACGGATTTATAATTTAAATGTTGGAAGTATAACTCTTTTTCTAGGTCTAAAAAATCCTAAATAATGCCTTTTACCAAACTTTAGTTTTTAGGTAAAGAGAGTATGTTTGGATTTTTCTCCTTGTATGGATCTGGGGTTAAAAAATGTGAAGTATTTGGGAAGTAGACATCAAGTTTTGTGAAGCCATTTTGATTCCTTGAATAATTTGTAAGCATTAATAGCAAAGTATTAGTTTAATCTATTATAATTTCAGTTGATTAACAAACATGAGTGGTTTTTGATATACTTTTATTAACTGGTTAACATGATAACCATTGAACACTGATCTTTCATTTTAGGGAAATACATAACTTTTATTGTTTCTTTATGGAACATTATAGTACTAACCAAAAAAAGTGAGAAAAGTAGTACCTTGGGATGTGTAGTCAAGGTGAGAAAAGTTCAAGTTTGGGAAAGCTCTAAACAGGCTTAATGATTATTTAAGTAGTATGTTGGTCCTGGAAAATGTTTGATGGAATAAAGTGTATGTGATGATAAGTGAAGACTGGGGCAGAGTGAATTTAGAAAAAAGGAAAAAGATGGAAGATGACTAGACACTTTTAAGGAACACTGTCGAACTATAAATCCATTCAATGGGTTGTACAGCAGATTTATATTTAGTCTAATTTAGACTTTGAGAATTTAATTTAACCCTAGTTTTATATTTTAACAGAAAAAAATGTAAATTAAACATTTATTAGTTTCTGTTTACTGTTGTTGGTTTATTTGGGGGGCATGTTTTTTAGGGAAAGCAGGTAATTTTTATTGTTTTACTTTCCTTCTCAAAAACCATTAGTATGCCACAGTATGAATAGCTTCAAAATAACTGGAGAAAACTGAATTCGGCGTACTTGCTCAGTGTCACAGTTAAGTCAGTGGTAAAGCTAGGATTTGACCCTATTTTCCTTACTTAATATACCACAAGACCTTCTAGAAGTAACTAAAAGGCCAGGATAAAGGATATGGCCACAGGAGTTGGCCTCTGATTGACCTGTGGACTGAATGGGAGTCAGGTGAGGCCTCCCTTACGGTAACGTGCCTCACTCTGTCGTGACCCTTGGCTGAGGAAATGGCTCGTCTCCACCGTCAAAGTGTATACGTGCCGTTGCTCTCTGTGAAGCAGGAACAGTGAGCATGCACTGGAAAGGTGATAGCACCTCTGGTACCCCTCTGCCTAGCCCCAGTTCTTAACCATCAAAACCTTGTCCGTTTGTCAAGAAACTGGTAAGGAGAGGAGAAAAGTTGAAGGGGAGAGTTCTGGAGGTGGATGGGCTTAATTGTTCATCTTCCTTCACTCATTTTGGGCTTTTGCTAAATTGTTTGATCCCAGTTTGAAGGCCAGTCTTTTTGTGAGAAAAAGAAAAGCACATATAACTTCCTTATTTTGCAGTGGAAAAGAAAGAGGAAGAGCATTTTCTCCTAGGGTGCTATATTCCTTTATTAGTTAATACAACAAATGAGGGACTGTAGATCAACTGGAAAACTATCCTCTAGTCTGCCATAAGAAAACCCACTAACCTGTAAATCCAGAATTAACGTATTAGGGAGGAGGTAGGGCTATTAGCTTCCACAACGTGCCAGGGCCATTCCTAGACATTAATACATGTTGTTTTATTCAGTTGTCACAACTCTACTGTTAGACAGTGGTTATTGTACCTATTTCACAGTGACACTGAAGCTAGGGAGCTTAAACGACTTGTCTGAGGTGGACTCAAGGAATCATTTGGGAAACATCCTAAAAGCTGTAGATTCTGTAGGTCTAAAATGGGGATTAAGAATCTACATTTTAAAAATGCTTCCCTGGTGATTCTTAGGTTCAATAGTAAGATTGAGAAGCACTGCTGGGGGATATGGAGTCACATTTAGCCTTGGGGTACCTTAAAGAAGCAAGTATATTATTATATATGTACTGCTTTAGAGGTTAATTGATAAGGTAGTGCAAGTTCAACAGTAAGGGCAGGAGGCCCTTAACTACTGAGAATCAAAAGATCAAAATGTCTCTGGACAGTATGGATTTACAAAAAACACATTGTTAAGTGAGTCATACCTGGAATAGGTTAGGAGTTTGGCATTCTTTCCTGTCCTTTATATGCCAGTAGTATTAACAAAAATCTCTCTGATTTATCAGTTTCTCCTAAACCATTGTGATTATGACGTAACTGCCTTCAGGCTCTTCCCGCTCCAGTATTGCCTGCAGAGCTACCTTTTGACTTTAGGACTGTTTTGATCACTTAGTTTAAAATTCCATTAATGGTTTATTGCCAATTCCAGAATAGAGTTAAAATTTAAAGGCATATCATGTCCCCTGTGTAGATTCCTCTATTCCCCTTCCACTATCATTTCTCATTTTTTTACTGAACTGCTTTTGTGATCGTGGTTCTTTAGAAATCTTAATTCACAATTCTAGCTGTCCTTTAGGGCTCAGACCAAATGTCACTTCCACCTTGAAGTCCTCATCTATCCCTTCCATATTCATGGACTTAGCTCTTCTCTAAAATCTGTAGTTTATCTTTTATTCATTTAGTATTTTTCACGTAGTGCTTTTATCGTATTTTTTCATGGTTGCATGTGTGTGATCTTTCCAGTCATACTGATGATACACATATGGACATACGTACCTTTGTAGATGTGGGAGGTGTGTGTCCACACATACATATCCTCAAGGGCCATGGATCATCTTTAGCAAATACTTAAGTATTGGAATTGTTTTCTTTGCCTCCTATGTGATGGGATTAAAATAATGGTAAAGAGTGCTAATTATTGCTGTAAATGTACTTTTTCTCATTACATTCATCGTAGATGATACAGAATGTACCTCGTTTTATTCACTATTTGTAAGATAAAGGTGTGTAATTGACTTCTATGTCAACTTGAAACTTTAGTAACGAAAGACAGAATGTCCTAATTGTTTTAAATGTTTAAAGAGGACAAGCATGTAATATTTAACATGAAAAGTGTTACCAAGTGGAATAAAGAGTATTTGAGGCAAAAAAAAAACCAAAAAAAACCCCAAAAAACATCTGGGGGGAATTTAACTGAAAAAAATACAAGTATTTTGAAACCATTTTTTACCATGATCTATGAAGTCTGTTTTATCTAAGGGAGAAAAACAGGAATTCTTGAGAACTTTATAAAGGAAACCTTATTTTTTTTCCTACTCTTAGAATTCTAAATTAAACAAAATAAATGTTTAAGGAAATTTTCCATAATGTAAAATGCAAAGGTAAAATTCTTTTACATTATCTTGCAGATACATAGTTGCTTTCACCTTAGGCACTGTGCCAGTCCACATGCTATATTTAAAATATTTGTGAGTCCTCTATGGGACTATTTGTAAATATGTTCTCTTTACTATAGCCTTGAATAAACATTCAGTATTATACCACCTGGCTCTGGAATTTCCTATATAATATAAAAAAGAACTATGCCCTGCACATCCTAGAATGATCACATATAAAGGTCTACCAGTAATTTAATCAACAAAAGAAATTTGAGAGGTTAAGTGATTCAGGTAAAAGTATTTTGTTACTGCCATTTTAATTAGATTTACTAAATGCGGTATTTTAAAATGATTTTAAAAAGGAAATCTTAAGTTTTTAATATCTGGAGCCTTTTAACTTATTGCCAAAGGCCCTACGTAGAAGAGTTTAATAACTTAGATCTGAATAGTTTCCTGCTCTTCATGGGTAGGGACTTTGTCATCCACAGCTGCTGCTATAAAGGTCTTGGAAAAGCTAAAGCTCTATTCTATTTAATGTCTGTATTCAAAGGTAATGCGTCCTTTGTAAAATGGTGAGAAGAGTGTATCAGAGAGGTCTCCTGGCTCTAAAATACTTGGATTTCATTTAAAAGCATAAGGCAGTTGGAATAGGACATTTTAAGGGTTTTCTGACTTCACTGAACCACATTGACAATCCAAATTAGGAACCTTAGAATCCCTCCCTAAAAACTGGCAATCTTAAGACTCTGATTCAATATTAACCGATTTCCAGATAAAGATGGGGAAGTGAATTTGCCCAAAGTGAACGGAACACTGTTCTTTGAGAAGTCGCTTAACTTTCTGGGCTGCAGTTTCCTTAATCTGTAAAATTAGGGGAATTATATGAAGGCGTAGTGTACACCTGAAAAGCTAAGATTTTTAGGATTAACTTTTGTTAATGGAGGAAATAGTGGGGAGTAATGGTCAAGAAAGGGGTAGGTCTGTAATCATACTGCCTAGGTTCAGCTGTATGACCTTAATAAGGTCATACCAGTTTTCTCACCTATTAAGAAATAAAAGTAATCTACCTCAGGTTGTGGATTAAAGAATACACATCAAGTATTTAAGAGTACCTGGCATTTAGCAAGGGCTCGAACATTTAGCTAGGCTTCAGTAATTCGGGAGTAGGCATTTAAGGGGTGGGTGGGTAGGTGGGGAGAATGGCTCAGGTGGTCGTACTGATAGCTGACACGTAGTACTGAGTATGTCAGGCACCATTCTAAATGCTTTCCATGTTGTTTTGATTTTTTTTTTTTAACAATCCTAAAAGTAGAGCTACTCTTACCCACACTTCACAAATGAGGAAACAGCAGAATGAAATTAAGTACCTTGCCCAGTTCACAGAGCTAGCAAGTGAAGGGACAATATGAACTCAACTCAGGTGGTCTAGCCTCAGAGCCCCTACGCTTAGTTGCTCTGCTTCCAGCTGCCATTCACTATTGCTAAGGTGATGGGGACTAGATCACAAAATTAAAATTTACCAGTTAAGCATTACTTGTGGGCAGTGAGAATCTTTGTTTACACATTAGCCAAAGTTATTTCAAGTAAGACCATATTTTAAATTGCTAACAGCAATGTTTATTCATGACTGAAGCCAAGAAGGATTTATAAATGCATTTTAATACCTTGCTGATAAAATAGTAACATTCCATCTTTGCAATCTTGTAAGGAATACAGGAAGATACTGTAAAGGCTTTAATGTGTATATCTATTATAACCAGGTAATCAGAACGCGCACACGCACGCGCACACACACACCACCTACTTTAGTGTTACACCATACCAACTTTTCAGAAAGGCCATCTTGAAGCTCTACTGGATAGCTGAGTAAATAGCGTCCAAGGTTCAAAGACGGGGGAGTAGGGAAGAAAGATGGAAGTAGTAAGCAGCACACATGTCAAAGCCCACTTTTAAGCACAGGACATTATGAATATTAAAAAAAAAAAAGATGCGGGGAAGGGGGGAAAGGCAATTCAGCATTTTCAGAAAGGGCATTTGGCAATATTCAACGCATCAGGAGGCTGTGCTTGGGACCATCCACTCTCTCCAGCTTCTCAAAGTGTTTCCTGGCATTGCGGATGTTGATCAGAGTAGCTGCAGAAGGGATCGACGGATCCGACATAACAACCATCACGTACGTGTTTGATGTGAAGATGTCGATGAAAGCAGCGAAGTTAGAATTCCGAACTTCCATGCTCTGGAAAGAAGCGGCTAATTTACTGCAGCTCAGCTTGAACTGCTTAATGATGTTGCTGATCTTCTCAAACCGGTGGACATCACGCTGCTCTTTGCACTGGTAATGGGAAATGACCAAGAATGTAGCTCTCTCGAACAGCAGGACTTCGTCGGCCTCAATAATTTGGGCAAAATTCCTTAGGTTCATCTCCAGCTGCTGAACATTGGGAATCAGCTGATAGACAATACTGGACCAGGCTTTGTAGAGCGTTTCGTCCCAGATGGAGGTTCGAAAACAAGCGCATTCCAGTGGGCGAGACAAACGCCTCAGGTCTTCCTCTCGCTCTTTAAAAATCAGGTCACGCTGATCCTCCTGAACCAGATCCATTTTGTGCACCAGGCAGAAGATTTTGGCATCGGGAGAGTTCTGGAGGATGGCCTCCAGACACGACTGGTAATAATGCATGTCCTTTTCCAGTTCGCGGCTCTCCACGTCAAACACGTAAATCAAAACCTCGACGTTCCGGAAGATGTTGTCCCGCTGGCTGGTGAAGTAATTTTCCATGAAGGTGTCCTGACCGCCACAGTCCCACAGGTTGAGCACCAGGTTGCCCAGGAATCGGACGTGGGAGTGCTCCACATCAATGGTGGCACCCAGGCGCCGGGTGTCGCGGGCGATATAATTTGCAAAGATAATCGACCGCATGCTGGTCTTCCCCGACCCGCTCTTCCCCATCAACAGCACCTTTTTCTTCATGGCTGTATTTGGCATCACCCGCCGGAGCCGCCGCGGACTGGGCCTCAGGGCGCGGCCTAACTGCAGCGCGGAGGGAGGGCGGGGTCGGGGCTGGCGGGCTCTCCGCAGGCCGGGCCGCGCAGCTGTGCGGTCGGCGCAGCCGAAAGCGAAAGATCTGGGCTGGAAAGGCCGCGGCAGGGGCGAGCTCTTCCTCGGAGGCGGGCGCCCTGGGTGAGGCGGCTGCAGGCTTCGGAGAAAAGCTCCCCTTCCGGAGAACAGTGCCGCGGCGTCTCGGCGGCCACCCACTTCCGGCGGCGATCTCGCGAGAGCGCCCGCGCCCGGCGCTCAGGGCCCAAGGAGCTTTGAGAAGCTGCTCTTTCAATGAACCCGAGCTGGGGCCACCCGAGAAAGATAAAATGGAAGGAGAACCCGGCAGTCGGGTGTCGGTTTTCCTCTTTAAACTGGGTTTACGGGGCGCCTGGGTGGCTCAGTCGTTAAGCGTCTGCCTTCGGCTCGGGTCATGATCCCAGGGTCCTGGGATCGAGCCCCGCATCGGGCTCTCTGCTCGGCGGGAAGCCTGCTTCTCCCTCTCCCACTCCCCCTGCTTGTGTTCCCTCTCTTGCTGTCTCTCTCTCTGTCAAATAAATAAATAACACCTTTTTAAAAAAAAAAAAAATAAACTGGGTTTACGGTTGCAAGGTGTACGTGTGCGGTCGGTTGGGAGAATGCTGCCATCTCGTGGCCAAATGTCCCCCCACCCAGCACAGCACAGCTCGCTTTCGGAGCGCCGTGTGCTCGGGTGGGTTTCGGTCAGGGCGGCGGGCAGGTGAAGCGAAGGAAGGCCGGACTTCACAGCCCAGCGAGGCCTCCTCGGATTCCCTGGTTTGCTGCTTACGAGCGCACGATAAATGAACACTGCAGATGAGGAAAGTGAGACCTGGGAAAGTTAGGTGACTGCCCAGTGCTACACGGTGAGATGGTAGTAAATCCCCACTGGGAGATGGACTGACTCCCATTAGTGCTTTTTCCACTTGGAAGCAAGTTCCTTTCTCACAGCTCCTTTTCCGGTAACCTCAGGCTTCAGAATTTATGATCAGAGTCCCAAAGCTCGAGGAAATTACGGTATAGAACCTATGCAGTGGCTCAGTCCTCACGAAAACCCTATGAATAAACAACCCTATTTTCAAGTGAGTAAATCCAAGCTTAGAGGGGCTAAGTAATTTTACCAAGTTACACACCTATTAAATGATGCAATGCAATTTGTCTATTTTTAAAATATAAATTGTATATATTTAAGGTGTACAACGTGATTTTGATAGTGAAATGATAACGCAGTCAGACTAACATACCTCATAGTTCTCTTTGTGGTGAGAGCACGTGAAATCCACTCTCAGCAAATTTTCAGTGTTCAATACAGTATTAACTATAGTCATCTTGTGGCAGGTTAACTCTCGACACTTACTCATCCTGCATAACTGCAACTTTGTACCCTTTGACCAATATCTCCCCATTTCCTCCACCGCCTTGTGCCCGGAAATTACCATTCTACCCTCTGCTACTATGTACTTGACTTTTTAAGATTCTACATAGTTGAGATCCTGCAAGCTTTTTTCTTTGTCTAGGTGATTTCACTCAGCATAATGTCATCCAGGTTCATTCATGTTGTTGGAAATGACAGGATCTCCTTTTTAAAGGCTGGATAATGTTTCACTGTATATACAAACCACCATTTCTTTTTTAAAATTTTCATTATTTTTTATTTTTTTAAAAGATTATTTATTTGAGAGTGAGAGAGAGCACACAAGCAGGGGGGAGGGGCAGAGGGAGAAGCAGGCTCCCTGCTGAGAAAGGAGTCCTATGCCGTAATCAGTCCCAGGACCCTGGGATCATGACCTGAGCTGAAGGTAGAAGCCTAACTGACTGAACCACCCAGGTGCACCTCTTTTTTTTAATTGTAAAATTTTATTTTGATTTTGTTTAAAACAACACACTTTCAGTTTTATGAGCCACCAAGAATGTTCTCTAACACTATATTCTACAAGTAGATATTAACATAGATATATCAATATATTTTAGGTAATAGATATTCCTCTCCTCCCTTAGAGAAGTTGAAGATTCTTTATTATTAGCATTCGATTTATTTAAATTCTTCTAGTATTTATGTTGGACTGTAGTGATAGTTTTCCCCCCAGTTTTACTGACATATAGCTGATGTGTAACACTATTAGTTTTAGGTGTATGACAATGATTTGATATATGTGTATATTGCCAAATGATTACAATAAGTTTAGTTAACATCCATCACCTCAGGTAGTTACAATCCCCCCCTCCTTTGGCCATGAGAACTTTTAAGATTACACTCTTGGTAAATTTCAAATATACAATACAGTACTGGTAACTATTGGCACCATGTTGTACATTACATCCCCAGAACTAATTTATCTTACAATTCGAAGTTTGTACCTTTTGACCACCTTCACCCATTTTTCCCACTTCCCAATCCCTGCCTCTGGCAGCCATCAATCTATTTTCTGTATCTATGTTTGTTTTTTTAGATTCCACATGTAAAGGAGATCATGCAGTATTTGTCTATCTTTGACTTATATCACTCAGCATGCCTTCAAGATCCATTCATGTCACAAATGGCAGGATTTCCTTCTTTGTTTTGATGGGTGAATAATATATATTCTATAATCATATCATTTAATCTATATATCACATAATATCATAATAGTCTATATATGACATACTCTTTCTTCAACCATTGATGGAGACTAGGTTGTTTGCATGTCTTGGCTACTGTAAATAATCCTGCAATGAATGGGGGAAGGGTACAGATTATCTTTTCCAGATAGTGTTTTCATTTCCTTTGGATATATACCCAGAAATGGGATCATTGAGTCATACGGTAGGTCTGTTTTTAATTCTTTTGAAGAACCCCTGTACTGTTTTCCATAGTGGCTATACCAGTTTGCATTCCACCAATAGTGCACAAAGTTGCCTTTTTTCCCACATGCTCACCAACACTTATCTCTTGTCTTTTTTTTTTTTAAGATTTTATTTATTTGTCAGAGAGACCGAGAGAGGGAACACAAGCAGGGGGAGTGGTAGAGGGAGAAGCAGGCTCCCCACTAAGCAAGGAGCCTGATGCAGGACTCGATCCCAGGACTCTGGGATCATGACCTGAGCTGAAGGCAGACACTCAATGACTGAGCTGCCCAGGTGCCCCATCGTGTATAATCTTTTTGATGTGTTTTTGAATTTGGTTTGCTAGCATTTTATTGAGGATTTTTGCATCTTATGTTCATCAGAGGTACAGGCCTATAGCTTTTTTGTTTTTTTTTTCCTAGTGGTATCTTTACACTGGCCTCATAAAATAAGTTTGGAAGTATTCCCTTTCCTTTAATTCTTGGAAAATTTTAAGAAGGATTGGTATTAATTCTTATTGGAATCTTCGGTAATTTTTAGCAGTGAAGCCATCTGGTCCTGGATTTTTCTTTGTTGGGAGGTTTTTTTAAAAATTTTTTAAAGATTTTATTTGTTTATTTGACAGAGAGAGCACAAGCAGGGGGAGTGGCAGGCTGAGGGTGAGGGAGAAGCAGACTCCCTGCTGAGCTGGGAGCCCAATGTGGGGCTCGATCCCAGGACCCTGGGATCATGACCTGAGCTGAAGGCAGATGCCTAACCGACTGAGCCACCCAGGCGCCCCTGTGGGGAGGTTTTTGATTGCTACTTCAACCTCCTTATTTGTTATTGGCCTGTTCAGGCTTTCTATTTATTTTTGATTCATCCTTGGTAGATTATATGTTTCTAGGAATTTAGCCATTTCTTCTAGGTTATCCAATTTGCATGCATATAATTGTTCATAATAGTCCCTAATGTTCCTTCTTATTTCTGAGACACCCACTGTAATGTCTCCTTTTTCATTTCTGATTTTGAGTCTCCTTTTCTTCTTAGTCTAGCTAAGGGTTTGCCAGTTTTGTTTTTTCAAAGAAACCCAACTCTTAGTTTTGTTGATTTTTTTTTTTTCCTATTCTCTATTTGATTTACTTCTGGTCTGATCTTTTTATTTCTTTCCTTCTGCTAACTTTGGGTTTAGTTTATTCTTTTTTCTAGTTTCTTGAGTTGTAAAGTTAGGTTGTTTCTTTCAGATCTTTTTATTTTTTCTTTTTCTTTATATTTTTTAAAGATTTTATTTATTTGACAGAGAGAGACACAGTGAGAGAGGGAACACAAGCAGGGGGAGTGGGAGAGGGAGAAGCAGGCTTCCCGTGGAGCAGGGAGCCCGATGCGGGGCTCGATCCGGCATCACGACCTGAGCCGAAGGCAGTCGCCCAACAACTGAGCCACCCAGGCGCCCCCAGATTTTCTTTTTACATATAGGTGTTGATCACTATAAACTTCCCTCTTAGTATTGCTTTTGCTGCATTCCGTAAGTTTTGGTAAGTTGTGTTTTTGCTTTTGTTTGTCTCAAGATATTTTAAAGATTTTATTTATTTATCTGTCAGAGAGAGAGAGATAGAGAACGCAAGCAGGGAGAGCAGCAGGCAGAGGGAGAAGCAGGCTCCCCACGGAGCAAGTAGCCCGATGTAGGACTCAATCCCAGGACCCTGGGATCATGACCCGAGCTGAAGGCAGACGCTTAACCGACTGAGCCACCTAGGCGTCCCTCAAGATATTTTTTAAATTCCCTTTTGATTTCCTATTTGATCCAATGTTTATTCAAGAGTGTGTTAGTTTCCATGTATTTGTGAACTTTCCGTTTTCTTGCTGTTATTGACTCCTACTTTCATTTTTTTGTACTCAGAAAAGATACTTGGTATGATTTTGGTCTTAAATTTGTTAAGACTTGTTTGTGATCTAACATGTGATCTATCCCAGAGAATATTCTCTGTGTGCTTGCGAAGAATGTGTATTCTTCTGCTGTTGGGTGAAAAGTTTTATATATGTCTATTACATTCATAGTGTATATGTCTGTTTGGTATATAGTGTTGTTCAAGTCCACTGTTTATTGATTTTCTGTCTGGATGTTCTATTATTGCAAGTGGGGTATGAAGCCTACTATTATTGTATTGCTGTCAATTTCTCCTTTCAGGTCCATTAATATTTGTTTTACATATTTAGGTGCTTCGATATTGGATATATATTTGTAATTGTTCCTTTTGAGTTGACCCTTTTAGCATTATGTAATGACCTTTGTCTCTAGAAACAGGTTTTTTCTTCTTTTTTTTAAGGGGGGGGCAGAGGGAGAGAGAGAATTTCAAGCAGGCTCCACGCACAGCATGGAGCCCAATGCAGGGCTCGATCTCATGACCCTGAGATCATGACCTGAGCTGAAACCAAGAGTGCCAGGCTTAACTCACAGAGCCACCCAGGTGCTCCTCTAGAAACAGTTTTTAAATTTTTAAAATTTTTAAAAAGTATTTTTATTTATTTATTTGAGAGAGAGAAAGAGAGAGTGAGAGAGCACAAGCAGGGGGAGTGGCAGAGGGAGAGAGAGAAGCAGACTCCTCGCTGAGCAGGGAGCCCAATGTGGGGCTGGATCCCAGGACCCGGACCATGACCAAATGAAAGGCAGACGCTTAAGTTACTGAGCCACCCAGGTACCCTACAAACAGATTTTGACTTAAAATATACTTTGTCTAAGTATAACCATTCCTACTTTCTTTTGACTACGATTTGCATAGAATAACTTTTTCTATCCCTTCACTTTCAGCTTATGTGTGTTCTTGAATTTAAAGTGGGTTTCTTATAGACAGCATACAGTTAGATCTTGATTTTTTTTTTTAAAGATTTTTTAATCTATTTTTTAACAGAGAGAGAGACAGCGAGAGTGGGAACACAAACAGTGGGAGTGGGAGAGGGAGAAGCAGGCTTCCCGCGGAGCAGGGAGCCCGATGCGGGGCTCAATCCCAGGACCTTGGGATCATGACCTGAGCTGAAGGCAGACGCTTAATGACTGAGCCACCCAGGTACCCCTAGATCTTGATTTTTTATTCTCTTGGCTACTCTGTATCTTTTTCCTGGGGAATTTAGTTTATTTACATCTAAAAGTAATTATTTACTGTTATCATTTTTTAACTGTTTTGTCTTGCAGTTCTTTTGTCCCTCTTTTCTCTCTTGCTGTCTTCCTTTGTGTTTTTTTGCTTTTTTGTATTGTTAAGTTTTGATTCTTTTCTCTTTTCCTTTTGTGTATCATCGAGAAACATTTTCTTTGTGGTTACCAAGGGGCTTACCTAAAATATCTTAGAGTTGTAACAGTCTATTTTATTTTTATTTATTTATTTATTTTTTTTAAAAATTTTTTTTTTTTAAAGATTTTATTTATTTATTTGAGAGAGAGAGAATGAGATACAGAGAGCATGAGAGGGAGGAGGGTCAGAGGGAGAAGCAGACTCCCTGCCGAGCAGGGAGCCCGATGCGGGACTTGATCCCGGGACTCCAGGATCATGACCTGAGCCGAAGGCAGTCGCTTAACCAACTGAGCCACCCAGGCGCCCCTGTAACAGTCTATTTTAAACTAATAACAATTTTACTTGCATACAGAACTCCCACATTATATGCTACTGATGTCATAATTTACATCTACTAATACTCTGTATCCATTAACATAACTTAGAGTTGTTGAAATGGAATTTGAACTCATAGTGTAACTGCAGGGTCTACTTGCCAAACCTAGGTCACAATGACTCCCGCCCCCTAAAAATATAGTATGGTTCTGTTCTTGGTCTCCAAGTAGATGGATGAATCAATGTTACTCAGTATCATTCATTCAGAATAAACCAGTATTATCATGATACTGAAGCTTCCTAAGTTAGGATACTCTATATCTATCATAAAGGCCTTTTCAGAGGGCTATACTGTACAAAACAGGTACTCTATTCTTCCATTTATATAAAAAATATTTATTTTTAAAAAGATTTTACTTATGAGAGAGAGAGAGTACAAGCAGGGGAAAGGGCAGAGGGACAAGCAAACTCCCCACTGAGTAGAGAACCCAATGCAGGGCTCGATTCCAGGACTGAAGATCATGACCTGAGCCGAAGGCAGACGCTTAACTGACTGAGCCACCCAGGCGCCCCTATTTTTTTTTTAACTTCAAAAAGCTTTATTGAGGTATAATTTACATATTACAAAATTCATCCATCGTATATAGTATATAATTCCATCACCACAACTCAGTTTTAGAATATTTGTCAGAAGACTGACAAAGTTCCATTGTGTCTGTTTGTAGTCAATTTCTGCTCCTACCCTGAGACCCAGGCAACTACTCTTTTGCCTTCTGTCTGAATAAATTTCCCTTCTCTAGAAATCTCATGTAAATGGAATCACGTAATACATAGTTTTGAAAATATCTGGTTTCTTTCTCCTAGCATAGTTTTTGAGGTTCATCCATATTGTAGCATGTATTAGTACTTTATTTTTATTGGCAAATAATAGCCATTGTATGAATATGCATGACTACATTTTGTTTGTTCATTCTCTAGGTGATGGAAATTGGGGTTGTTTCCAGTTTTTATGTCACTGTTATGAAAAATGCTACATGAATGTTCATATCAAAGTTTTTGTGTAGATACGTATTTTCATTTCTCTCTTTTTTTTAAAAGATTTTATTTATTTATTTATTTGAGAGAGAGAGAGAGAGAGAGAGAGAGAGAGAGCATGAGCTTGGGGGAACGGCAGAGGGAGAGGGAGAAGCTGACTCCCAACTGAGCAGGGAGCCCAACACAGGACCCTGAGATCATGACCGGAGCTGAAGGCAAGTTACTCAACCAACTGAGCCACCCAGGCTCCCCTCATTTCTCTTGAGGAAATACTGTTAAAAAACAAAATTCAATCAAATAAATTTGAAGATCTAACTGGTTTTATTAAACAACTCATGAATTATGCAGCATCCCATCTAGCAAGTTGGGAACTAACTTGTTGCCCAGAATGGAAGGTTTTTATAGATGGGAGGTGGGGGCAAGAAAATTATTAGCAAAAGAAAAGGATTGTTCCAGACGATGGTGTTTGAGAGGGGCAGGGAGCAAGAGGTCTTATCTCGCAGATTACCTTATCTTTCTTTGGGGGTTGGAGAGGACCCAGGGGACAGACTCATGGGCGCTGATGGAAAGAAAAAATTTCCTCACTGATCAGTTGAGGCCACATTTCTGGGGGAGGTTGAAACTGCAGTTAGATTGGGTAGTAAGCCCCGGTTTGGGACCTTGGTTTAAATGACACCCTGTTGGGCTTGCAATTTTCTTTTTAAAACAATACTTAAGAGTGGAATTGCTGGATCATATGGTTAAGTATATGTTTAACATTTTAAGAAACAGCCAGACTTTTCTCATCTCAAGCAGCCGTACTATTTAACAGTCCTACCAGCAATATATGAAGGCTCCACTTTTTTCATATCCTCGGCAACAGTGTTGAATTATAGCCATTTTACTGGATGGGAAGTGGAATCTCATTATGGTTCTAATTTGCATATCTCCAATGATTATTGACATCATGCCTTGTGTTTGGGGTCCTTTTTTAAATTTTATTTATTTTATTTTTTTAAAGGTTTTATTTATTTGACAGAGAGAGAGACACACAGCAAGAGAGAGGACACAAGCAGGGGGAGAGGGAGACTTTTTTTTTTTTTAATTTTTATTTATTTGACAGAGAAAGACACAGTGAGAGAGGGAACACAAGCAGGGGGAGTGGGAGAGGGAGAAGCAGGCTTCCCGCCGAGCAGGGAGCCCGATATGGGGCTCGATCCCAGGACCCTGGGATCATGACCTGAGCCGAAGTCAGACGCTTAACAACTGAGCCACCCAGGCACCCCGCAGAGCCTTTTTTTTTTTTAAAGATTGTATTTATTTGAGAGAGAGAGACAGTGTGCACAAGTGGGGAGGGAGGGGCAGGGGGAGAAGTAGACCCCCCACCGAGCTGGGAGCCCGACGTGGGGCTCGATCCCAGGACCCTGAGATCATGACCTGAGCTGAAGGCAGATGCTTAACCACCCAGGCACCCCTTGTGTTTGGGGTCTTGATGGCTACCTCCAGGTTCCATAATTTGCTAGGAGGACTCACAGAACTGAGCTTGAAGTCATACTCACGATTATGATTTATTACAGTGAAAGGACTCACAGCAAAGTTAGCAAAGGGAAAAGGAGCAAGGGGTGTGATCTGGAGGAAACTGGGCGTAGATTTCTGAAAGTCCTCTCAGTGAAGTCACACAAGATGTACTTAATTCCCCCGTGAGCTGGGACAACAGATGTGAAATATTGTTTACAGGGAAATTTCATTAGGGTGTCAGGGCCCAGGGTTTTTACTGGAGGGCTCACCCTGTAGGAACCACCTACCTCACATGTACCAAAATTCCACATTCCCAGAAGAGCAGGTGTTCCGAATAAACCACATTGTTTGCACACAGTGAGCCTTTATTATCAGGGAATGGTGGGAACGCTCCTGAATTCCAAGTTCTTAGCCAATCAATGGTAATCCTCACAACAAGGACTTTTCTAAGGATAGCAGTTCCAGGCTTTCTGTATTAACTCCTTGCGCACAAACATCTTTTCATGTGCTTATTAGGCATTCATGTGTTTCTTTTGGTGAAATATCTCTTACAATCCTTTGTTGTTGTTTTTTTTTAAATTGGGCTATGTTGGGCTGCCTGGGTGGCTCAGTCAGGTAAGTGTCTGACTTTGGCTCAGGTCATGATCCCAGGGTCCTGGGATCGAGCCCCGCATCGGGCTCCCTGCTCTCTCCCACTTCCCTTGCTTGTGCGCTCACACACTCTCTCAAGAGAAAGAGAGAGAGAGGAGCCGAGTGAGAGGGACAAGCAGACTCCCTACTGAGTGCCGAGCCTGACATGGGGCTTGAGCTCAGGACCCTGAGATCATGACCTGAGCCAAAACCAAGAGTCAGACGCTTAACCAACTGAGACACCAAGGCACCCCCCACAAAAAAAAAAAACAAAAAAAACTGGGCTGTGTTATCATGAGTTGTGAGTTGTGTATTCTGGATGCATTTCTTTATTAGATAATGGAGATGCAAGTTTTTCTCCCAATCTGGTACTTGTCTTTTCATTTTCTTAACGGTGTCTTTGGAAGTGTAAATTCTAAGGGTGATGGCATTTGTAGCTTTTTTGTAAATACCCTTTATTAGGTTGAGGAAATTCCCTTCTCTTCCTGATTTGTTGAGGATTTTTGTCAAGAATGAGTATTAATTTTATAAAATGCTTTTTCTGAATTTATTGAGAAGATCAGGTAGTTTTAGTCCTTTATTCAATTGAAGTGGTGCAGGACATTGATTTTTCCTCTGTTAAAACAGCTTTGTATTCCTGGGATAGATTGCTCTTGGTCATGTTACATAAACCTTTTTAAAAAAAATTTCTTAAAAAGAGTTTAGTTATTTGAGAGAGAGAGAGAGAGTGCACGTGTGCACTCCTGGGGTCGGGAGGGACAGAGGGAGAGGGAGAATCCTAAGCAGACTCCATGCTGAGCAGGGAGCCCCACATGGGGCTGGATCCCAGGACTCTGAGATCATGACCTGAGCCAAAACCAAAAGTCAGATGCTCAACCGTCTGTGCCACTCAGGCGCTCCTATAATTCTTTTTATATGTTGCTGACTTTGGTTTGCTAATGTAAAAGATTTTTACGTTTATATCCATGAGAGAGAATGGTCTGCAGTTCTGGAGTTTCGAGTGACAGTTTCGTCTGGCTTTAGAGTCAGAGTCATACTGGCCTCCCAGAATGATTCCGGAAGTGTTCCTCTCTCCTCTGGTTTTTTTTTTTTTTTTTTTTTGGTGTCCATCAACAGATGAATGGATAAAGAAGATGTGGTATATATATACAATGGAATATTATGCAGCCAAAATGGTGTAGCTTCCCTGAGTGTCAATTTTACAAAAAGATTGTGGGGAAATAGTAAATAAAAACGGTCCTATTAAGAAGCAAATGTAAAATTTCAAGATAAAATATTGTCTGTAGTGGTCTTTAAGATCTCCAAGTTTCCCCATTCCTTCTCTTACTTTGTCCTTTTCTCAGGTAGAAAAGTTTGAAAAGAAAGGCCTAGGTGAGTCTGAATCCCAGTACCAGTACTTATCAGCTGTGTGATCTTGAGTTTACCCACTCAAGTCAGTGTTTTGATTCAAAATATGAGTATGATAGATTTTGTCAGTTTTAAGAGAGAGATGAGAGAACTTGTGGGAAGGTATGCAGAAGTGTTTAGTGGATAGCAAATGGCAGTAAATTCTTCACAAGCAAGGGCATTTTGGGACAGGGCTAGGGAGGTGTTTAGATGGTGCAGGGTAGAGTTGGTGAGAACTAACACAACATGGGCAGTAAGCGTAGAAATCCCAGGTAGGGGTTGGCAATCCGGCTTTTATTAAACAAGGTGATTCTGATGCCTAAACTTGATCTCTAAAATTGAGAACCACTGCATCACTACTAGCACCCGGAGAAGTGATTAAGCACCCACCTGAGCGCTAAGGGCCTAGGCACCACGAAACTGCTTTGTTCTCAAGAGTGCAAGGTCGGTCCTGAGATCGAGTCCCGCATGGGGCTCCTTGATCAGCAGGCAGCCTGCTTCTCCCTCTGCCTGCCGCTCTCCCTGCTTGTGCTCTCTTTCTCTCTCGATCTCTCTCTGACAAATAAATAAAATCTTAAAAAAAAAAAAGTGCAAGGTTGATGGGTGGGTGGAGCCAAAGGTACGGATTTCTACAAGGAAGATCTGGAAACGGTATTTAAGGTCGGCCATCCGGAAGTCAAAGGAAGCCTTTCTATAAGAAGGGGGGCGTCATGGGTCCTAGAGCTAGAAAATGCCACCCAATGCCTTGACCGTGGCGGCTCGGCCCGTTTGCCCACGTGATCATGGCGTTTGCCGATTTGCGCACCCGCAGGTTTTCCAAAGGCATCATGACCTTCACCCTTCGGTTCCTCTACGGTCCAAGGGGGGGACCTTTGTCCTGGGCCCGCCAGGTGAGGCTCTGGGAGCTTCCTGCCCTCACAAGCGGCCCTTGTGACATCACCGCCACCCCCAGGTGCGGGTCCTGTCCCCGGCGACGTCACAGAGGCCCCGCGGGTCCCCGGGCGGCTGGGCTCCCCGGGCGCAGGCAGCTGCTCCAGGCGCGTGGGTCGGGCGTGCGGAGCCGGGGCGGCGCGTGCAGGGGGGAGGTCACCCGGGCTGGTGCGCAGTCCACGCTCACCGCTGCTCTGCTGCAAGGCCAGCTCCAGGAGGGGGGCAGACGACCGGCCTTTGCAAAAGGGCCACTTCAGTTTGCTTTGGAGTAAATATTCGGAACAGTCGCCAAGCCCCTCGAGACTCGGCGCGCCCCCAGAGAGGAGGCTGGGGCCCAGGAGGCGGCGGCGGCCGCAGGGAATGCTCTGCGCCGACATCCAGGCCTCGGGATGGCCCCGCTGAAGAGGAAATGCATCTGTGACCTGTGCACCTGCGGGTAAGGGGGCCGCGCCCTGGCCAAGGACCCAGGAGCCTGGCTTTTCAGACCCCGAAAGCTAGGCTGAGACCTCCGCCTGGGCTGCGTGAGTCGTCCTCTTGCCCAAACTTCCTCGGCTACAGTTTTGTCAGCTAGCGTTCAGTGCCGCCGCGTTGACTCAGTCTGGGCGAACGTGCCTATCCTCAGGCTTCTAAATGTGTTCCTTCCCTCAAAGCTGCCCAGAGCTTGAAAACCGGCCCAATGCCCAGTCTGTGCTCCTCTCCCAGCGACCCCGAAAGGGTCCAGGATAGAAAGCCGTGGCCAGGTTGTCGTTGGACTTGTTTCGGAAGGGGATGGGACGGGCAAGAGAAGGCCTTCTGTAACAGACTTCCTCTGAGTGAGAGATTATCGCTCCTTGGTCAGAGAAGTGTAAGGTGTTTGTAAAACCTGTTTAAAGCACTGGTGCAGAGTGGAGCAAGAAGGAAAGGAAATTATTTTGCGCACTTGTGTTGGTTGGTTGCCTTTAAGGACCAGTCCTGGGTGAATCG
Source organism: Phoca vitulina (assembly GCF_004348235.1). Lineage (NCBI taxonomy): Eukaryota > Metazoa > Chordata > Mammalia > Carnivora > Phocidae > Phoca > Phoca vitulina. The sequence continues at coordinate 1,930,516 of NW_022589770.1, forward strand.
CCACAAAGGCAGGTGGTCCCAGGGAGAAATTGTGGGCTTTCTTTAAAGTTCTGTGGCTGACTCCTCTCTCCTGTGTCTCACGAGGTCTGACCTGCTCCTTCCACTTCCCAGGACATTGGGGGAGCTGCTGGGCTTGGGGACTGCGGAGAGGCATCCGATGGAAGGGTGGGCCCTAGGGCCGGTTCTCCTGGGCCATGGCTAATGGTGGGATCTTGGGCAGCTAACTGAACTTCTCCAGGATTCTCTAAGGATTACATGAGCTACTATGGGTGAGTCTCCTGCTACTGGATTGTGCTTGATCTAGCTTGACATCTTGAAATCACAGAAAATGCTCGCCCACTGCAGTGTGCTACATGAGTGTAGGCGATGGCACTGGTGGTGGGGTAAAGTAAAGGGAACTCCGAACACTGGGTTAGAAACCCTACGCATCTCTGCGATCAAGGGATGGTCCTCGATTTTGGCTGCTCATGAGCGTCACCTGGGGAGCTTTAAAACTCTATCAGCTGCCCAGGCTGTTAAGCTGTCCTCGGTGAGGATGGGCCCCACGGGCAGTCTGCAGGTGATTCTGATCATTTGCCTGGACTGGGAACCACTGATCTGGATCACATCCCAGCAGGCGTCTTGCTTCGGAGCATCGTTAGGTGGCACTAGAGCAGTAATTTAGCATAGGGCTGTTACTTTTGCACAGGACTGGGGCAAAATCTCCATGGCTCCCCCTCCTCTGGGGGCCTTCACATCACCCTCCTGCCGCCGCCACCTCCAGAGGTACTAGGATCTTCAGGTAGGGTTGTTATTAGGATTTAATCTGCACTGTTGGGGGCATTGGGATGGAAAGTGTATTTATCCATTAGTTAGGAAGGCAGAAATCCTCCCCTAAGAGGTGCGAAGTGTATGCAGTGACCTGGCCCCTTACCGTCCCTGTTGTAGAACTGCTTCTCCGGGTGTTCCTGATGACTCTGCCCCCTTCATCCTGCAAGGGGGCTGTTCGCCATCAGAGGTGGAGTCTGTCCTTGGTTCTCTTTGCTTCCTCCTCATCCTGTATCGGCCCCTCCACTCTCTGGTTTCAGGCTGTGGTCTCTGGTTTGACTCCTACCTGTCAGCCCCTCCGCTCTTCTCTGTCTTATTTCACTTCTCAAAGTGCTTGTTGACCCACCTGGCTATCTCATTAGCCTTAAGAGCCTCCGAACATTCTCCATTGCCCCTTTGTCCCAGTATCTGCCCCATTAATGGTGTCCGTAATCTTCCATTTACCCTGGATTAAAACATTTGAGTCTTCTCTTATTCTCCCTCATCCGCAACATCTCATCATTTCCAAAGTGTGGTTTCCTTCTCCTTTAATGGGTCTCTTCCTTTTTATTGCCATTGTTCCCTCCTTGGTTCTCTCATTTTTATGTTTGGAAATTGGTTCTAACCTCTCTACCTTGGTCTCCCATGATTGTCTTACATAAAACCACTCCTCGAATTGGGTAGAGCTTCCTGGTATTTCCTGAGTGGACTTCATGACCTCGTATCTCTGTTCCTTGCCCTAGCCTGCCCCTCCTCTAAATGCCTATGTCCCCTCCTCTTACTGTGTGACCTTTTAAAGCCTTGTTTGGATTGCAAGTCTCCATTAACCCAGCCCTGTAGCTCCTGATCTTGGTTCTAGTTATATGTCTGCATACTTTATCCCCACCCATTTGATTTGTATATACCTGGAAAGCAGAGACCATGTTTTCTATGCTATATAATCTTAACACACTATTCTCCATTTGGTTGTCAAAACAGCTTTTTGAATAACAAGATAGATTTTTTTTTTTGTTTGTTAAGGTGATATGCTGGAATGGATTAGGAAGGTTAAATTTACAGCTCTGTTGTCCAGTAGGGGTGCCACCAGTCACCAAAATTAATTAAATAAAATGAAAACTTCAGTTCCTTATTACACTAGCAGCATCTCAAAGTGTTCAGTAACTACCTGTATGTCGTGGCTACTCTACGGGGCAGTGCAGATGGGGGTCCTTTTCATCCTTGCAGAAAGTTCTAGGACAGCATTGATCTGGAGCCTCCTTATCTGGAAGTCTTCATCCTCCTCACTGCCAATTGAATCTGGGATGAAAGGAGAAGAATTTTCTGGGTGTTCTCTAAGCTCTAGATGTCAATAATTTTTGATTCCCACCCCCCCTGAGGTTATGGGGAAAAAATGAGCGATCAGGAGGAAAAGTATGTGTGAAGAAGAACTCCTCAGAGGAGAGAGCCCTTCAGTGGGAGAGGGGAGATGGGGTTTCTGCCTGAGTCATTTGGTCTCTCTGGGCTTCCGTTCCTCCAATTCTTTAAACCAGACTTACGGAGGTTCTTGTATGGCTAGGGAAGCCCACACCTCTCCCACCTCTCTCCCACTTCATCTTCCTCCTAAAGCTAGGTTTATGCAAAGAGGTTATTTGTCCTCTCAACTGTAATTTCGGAAGACTTGGTTCTTGTTAGTGGGGAAGCTTGGGATGCACAAGGAGCTGGAGAGGAAAGCTTCCTTCCTGCAGGAGCTGCTGTCCGAGGCTCTGGGCATGGGCAGCGCTCTTGGAACAAGTTCTTACTCTTGGCCACAAGATGGCAGCCTCCTCCCAATCAACTCTCACTGCCCGTTAAACCGGAGACCAGCCTAAAGGGGAAACAAAACCTTGGAGTTTTGGGTTTTCCTTTAACTTTTTTTTTTTTAAATATAGATTTACCATATTGTTTTCTAAAATGAGCAGTTAGTCAGATTTTAGGGCCCAGCAGAGCTCAGGAAGTGGTATACCTTGAGAAGTAGGTCACCGAAGATACCCAAATGTAAGGATTCTAACCACTCAACAAAACTCTTAGTGAGCCTTGCTGGTTTTAACAAAGCAGACCTATTTTACTCTATCAAGCTCAAGGCCCTCCCCAACAGTCCACTTGACGATCAAAATCTGGCAATTGGAATTATTACCATGAAATGTTCTCTTTTCAATACAATCCGTCCCAAATAAGCCAAACTGTTCACGAGCTGAAGAAATACAGTAAAGTGAGCAGTTAAACATTTTTTCACCATCCTACAACTTATCTGGACAACAAAGCTATATTGGGGATTTGAGTGTAGTGACCCTATTTTGTATATGAGAGAATAGGATTTCCAATTACATCTGAAGATCACCAGCATTTCACGATATGGGAAAAAAAGCTATTCTTCAGTATACCACATTTTATATAGTGTTAAAAAATTGTAAAACGCTTTCTCATAAATTATTATCTTTCTGGGGGTCCCTCTACATGGGAAGCATTGCTGAGTTTGAAAGTTTGACTCCTGATCTCAGCCTCTGTTCTCCCTGTGGATGTTTTTGGTTTACTGAGCTATTCTTATCCCAAATTATTAAATTTGAAACGGGTTGGCGGAGGGCTGTGGATGAAGTATAATGTCAGCTTTTGAAGGCTGAAAGGGATCTTAATGGTCACTAGCTCTTTTATTCTACAGATAATGCAATTGAAGTATTGAGATTAATTTTAATGCACAAGGACATATTTTGTTAAGCTTTGGACACAATTTAGGTCAATTAAATTTTATTCATCTAAGTGTGTATCAGACACTGTACTAGATAATACAGTTCACAGTCCATGATCTGTTTTCAAGTCATACTGGGCTTTTTTTCTTTTTCTTTTCTTTTCTTTCTTTCGTTTTTTTTAGATTGAGAGTGCCTGAGGGTAGGGGTGGGGAGGAGGGGCAGAGAGGGAGAGAGAGAATCTCAAGCAGGCTCCACACCCAGCACAGAGCCTGACTCGGGGCTCGATCTCATGACCCTGAGATCATGACCTGAGTCGAAACCAAGAGCTGGACACCTAACCGAGTGAGCCACCCAGGCGCCCCTGATACTGGGCTATTTTTGATTAGAGATTGTAATGTGAAGACTCCAGTATAGTTGAAAAATGTTATCTGATAGTAAAAAAGGTGTAATTCTTAAAGCCTTTTAGTCAAGTAATACAAATAGCAGATCTCTCTCCTGAGATTAAAATGTAATAGCACTACTTTTTCTGAAATTCATGTTAAAAAAAGTTAATCAAGGGGTTGATACGGCTTGCTTTTATATCTGATTATTTTATGGTTTGCAGTGTGCTATTTTAAAGACTTTGCGCAATCTTGCAGAAAATTCCAGAACTGGGTAATGTATCAGGAAATATTTATGTAACGTTGGTAGTATGTGCAGCATTTCATAAAAAAGGTAGTCCCATAGAGGACTTGTGAGTTGTTGAAAAGGATGTGGATTTGGCCCTTTCACAGAGCTTGGGGAGGAAGGTGATCTCAGGGGCAGTCATGTATCTGCAACTTAAATCAGTTATGTTAACCAGGGAGGAACTTGTTATTTTAATTTTGGAAAATATTTTCTTCACATTGATGGAAATTTCCTTAACCTTAGATTTTATTTTCTTAGAGTCTCTGTTACAAATTAAGAGGAAGGAAAAAAATCAAGGAATTGGTTTGATATTACATGTTTCAAGAAGAATTCTTGTTTTTAATTTAAATAAAATTGACTTCATAAATTCTGATTAAGAAAAAAGGACAAAGAGCAGCTTTTAATAGATGCTTGCTGGTGACTTTTTATCTTTGGCAGAATCCAGATAGAGGAGCCAAGGGGGGAAAAAAAAACCCTTTTACTCTAACTTACTCTGAATTATTTTTATTATAGAATTTATGCGCTTTTTATGTTATATGCTCTTTAAAAATTATGGCATATTTGTGATACAAGAGTTAATGTTTAACTGTCCATATACACCTTTCATCTTATAAAATGAGTATAGTTATACCTAATGAGTCAAATTTCAGATAGGAAATTAGAGCACAACTTCATAGTAATCCAAATTCCAGCAATGAAAATGACCTACTCAGTTTTACAATCTACAAATGGATCCGTTTTAGAGTTTTGAGTACCCCTGCTTTAATTCCATTTGCTGTGGACAGTTTTAGACCCCCTTCCCTTTATCGATATTTTGGGCTGACCTTCTGATTTATAGTTCATTCAGGAAGATGACCTCTCTCCTGTGGGGGAAAGTAGCAAACTTCCAATGAATAAGACCAATAAGATAAGTGATGTAGGATTTCGGAGGTGGGAGAGCTCCCTTTGAGAAGGGGTAGCAGAGAAGGGTGTAGGAAGGAGAAATGACTTGCTTGGGACATTGGGAAAGAGTTGCTTCGTTTCAAATGCTGGCTCTGCCTCTTTGAGCTTGTGCACGTGGTTGAATCTATCTGTAAAATAGGGACGATGACGATGCCTTCTTAGGGTAGGCGTGAGGACTAGCAGGGAGGGGAGCACCTGCTAGCACTTAGTGATGAGCTCTGAAGGAAAACTTTGGGGGCAGGACTGTCTATACCAGCTGCAGGGGCATGGTGGCATAGAGATGTGGATAGATCACATCCACGTCGAGCACTTGAGACTTTGAGAGGGAGGTCCTGCCAGAAGCTCCCTGGAGGTAATTGCACAGGGCTCTTAAATGTCAAAGAATGTGACCTTGGGCAGCAAAGACAGCCACTGATGGATTTGGGCAGGTGAATAACACATGCCATTTTCTCAAAAGAGCAACATCCCTCCTCTCTCCTCCCCTGCCCCTTCCTGTTAAAATAAATGCCCAATATCTGAAAGTCTGTTGTTGGGTTAAAACTCCCGAATGGATTTATAGTTTGCTAATAGTTCCTTCAAGGTAGCTTCATTCCATTCTTGGCATTTTTCTTTATTCAACAAGGTACTGCTGGTTTACCATGAGTGTCCGCCGAGTGTAGGAGTTAGAAGCGCAGGTCCTGAGCCAGACCACCTGGGTTCAAATCCCAGCTTTTGCACCCACCATTAGTGTCATGTGGGACCATTTTATAGCAGCGTCTTTACCTCTGCATCCTCCTCTGTAAAATGCAGATCATAGAGCCTCTCGTAGGGTTGTTGTGAGGACTGAGTCAGTACTAAATATGCAAAGAGAACCATGCTTGTCATGAGCAGTAAGGCATAGATAAGTGTTATTAAATCAATATCAAGATGCTGGTCTGTGTTCTGGGTAATGAGGTCCTGGGAGGAGGGGTATTCATTCTGTTTATTACCTGGCAGGTCATGAAAAATGCTCTGCAGAGAATTCAAACAGGGTGATGTGCTTAAGTGCTTGGGGAATTTGATTAAATTTGGAGGGTAGAGATTTGGTCAGTACAGATTTAATCTGTTCTTCATGCAAGTGGGAAGGCCCTCTGCCTTCTCAGGGATGCCTACGTTTCAGTCAAGCAATGATTATACTTCTCAAGTTCAGACCTTCACATTAAGGTAAAGTTCTAATTCAGTTTAGAGCTTCCAAGTCTTAAAAGTAGTGACTTAGGGATTAAAGACATCCTCACTGCCTAGCATATGCTACCATTCCATTATATCATCTTCCTTGCTGGCTCCTTCAAAATAACTTTGAGGGATGCCTGGGTGGCTCAGTTTGTTGTGCATCTGCCTTTGGTCATGATCCTGGGGTCTTAGGAACCAGTGCAGCGGGGAGCCCGCTTCTCCCTCTGCTTGCAGCTCCCCCTGCTTGTGCTCTCTCTCTCTGACAAATCTTAAAAAAAAAAAAAAACCCAAACAAAAACCCAAACAAAATAACTTTGAAACATCTGTGATGGTCCTTCCCTCTTAAAAGCTGTCAAGTTAGCCACTTACCAAATAGATCCATATATTTTGGATATGCAGAATATCCCAAAGCCCCTCATTCTAATGTTAACAAATTGAGTATGTAATGTAAGGAAAAAGTTAAATTTCTGCCTGTGCCAGTTGGTTAATTTTAGAAACACTGTCCTGTACATGATTATTTTTATTTATTTTTTATTTTTAAAAAAAATGTTAAGGATTTTATTTATTTGACAGAGGGAGACACAACGAGAGAGGGAACACAAGCAGGGGGAGTGGGAGAGGGAGAAGCAGGCTTCCCGCGGAGCAGGGAGCCTGATGCGGGGCTCGATCCCAGGACCCTGGGATCATGACCTGAGCTGAAGTCAGACACTTCACCGACTGAGCCACATGATTATTTTTAAAACATCAAAACATTTCCTCTTCACAATCCATTTTTTTTCAAGTAGGATGTATTTCAACTCTGTTCTTCAAATACAGAAAATGTACAGAATGTCTGAATAAGCGCTCAAAATGAAAAGCATAAGATTAATTGAACACCTTGTTCTTCTATCCTGCTTCAAATGAGTAATGTCTGGGAAAGAACATGGGACAATGAGTTAGAATATTTGAAATCTAGTCCTGGTTTTGATTATTAGGTTTGTGATTTCATTCAGGTTCTTTATTTTTTTTATTTTTAAAGATTTTATTTATCTATTTTGACAGATCACAAGCAGGCAGACAGGCAGGCAGAAGGAGAGGGAGAAGTAGGCTCCCTGCTGAGCAAGGAGCCCGATGCGGGGCTCGATCCCAGGACCCTGGGATCATGACCTGAGCCGAAGGCAGACGCTCAACCAACTGAGCCACCCTGGCGCCCCAGGTTCTTTATTTTTTTATTTTTTAAGATTTTTATCCATTTATTTGACAGGGGGTAGAGAGAGAGAGAGAGAACAAGCAGGGGGAGCGGCAGAGGGAGAGGGAGAAGGAGGTTCCCCACTGAGCAGAGAGCGCCAGGTGGGGCTTGATCCCAGAACTCTGGGATCATGACCCAAGCTGAAGGCAGATGCCCAACCGACTGAGCCACCCAGGTGCCCCTCATTCAGGTTCTTTAACCTCTCTGGACTTTTAGAAATTAGTAATCATCACTTGTCTTTTTTTTTTTTTTTGAATAGCCATCATGCCTGGTATAAGGTGGTATCTTGTGGTTTTATATCTTGTGGTTTTAGTTGATGTTTCCTTGATGATTAGTGACATTGAGCATTTTTTCTTGTACCTATTGTCTATTTAAGTTCTTAGCTCATTTTAAACTAGAATGTTTTGAGTTCTAGGAATTCCTTATATTTTAGAGATTAACATCTTATCACATACATGGCTTGCAAATATGTTCTACCATTCTATAAGTTGCCTTGGGAATTGGGAATGCAAAATGGTGCAGCCACTATGGAAAAACCACATGGGGATTCCTCAAAAAAATGAAAATAGAGGTACCATATGATCAAGCAATTCTGGCTCTGGGTATTTATCGAAAAGAATTGATACTAGGATCCTAAAGAGATATTAACACTCCCTTTGTTCATTGCAGCACTACTCCCAATAGCCAAGACTGGGAAGAAAGTGAAATGTCCATTGATGGATGAATGGATAAGGGATCTACATACAATGGAAAATTATTCAGTTTCTATTTGTTTTTTATTATGTTCAGTTAGCCACCATATAGTATAGTTTTTAAAAGGGAAATTCTGCATTATGTGACCTCGTGGATAAACCTTGAGGACATTGTGCTAAAGAAAATAAGCCAGTCACAGCAAGACAGATATGCATGATTCTACTTACCTGAATTATCTAAAAAACTTATAAAATCAATGAGTAGAATGATGGCTGCCAGGTACTGAGGGGAGAGGCTAAATGGGGAAGGACTAATGAATAGGCATAAAATTTCAGTTACGCAAGATGAGTAAGTTCTAGAGCTCTCCCGTACAACATTGTACCTGTCATCAATACTGTATTCCACACAGAATTTTAAGAGGGTAGATCTCATTTTAAGTGTTATTACCACAATACCTAGGGAATGGAGTCAATGGTAGTGTAATAGTGTTGTGTGGTGAGCACAGCATAATGTATAGACTTCTTGAGTCACTGTTGTGTCCCTGACATTACTATAATGTTGTGTGCCAACTATCATTTAAAAAAAATCTCACAGGCTCTAAATTTTGAAAAAGGACTCTGCTGTTTTTAAGACCTACATTACAGGGAGAAATAGAGGAATGCTTGTCCACTAGGGTCCAGGCACTGACCTATCAGCTTCCTAACAGACTAATTTACATGCAAGCCTTGTTACGTATCCAGTATACCTAAGTCCTGCCCTTACACAACATTCCAGGAATTTCTTTGTGGTCCATGGGGGACAGAGGCCCAGCACTGGCGAAAAACAAATGCAAGAGAGAAAACTGATACCTTAAATTTGTAAACAGGTAATTACACATTTGAAAACAAGGGGGAGTCAAGGTATTCCAAAGAAGGGAGGGGAGGAGGATGTGGAAGATATGTAAAGTGGTCATGGTATGGTGGGTCAGAGGAATGAAATATTAAGGATCAAAAAAAGTTCTTACTACAATCAAATTAAAATAAAAAAATTGATGTTCATCAGACAATGAGATAGCCCCTATTCTCTATAATGGTGTTTTCTGAGCTCAGTCAATTCTCATCTCTGGGTTCTGAAGGGGTCTGAAGAGATCTTCTAGAGCCTCTGTTGGTGAGCCTAGAGAAGTGAGGGAAAAGTGGAGATATGTCACAGTGAGGAGGGACAGGTGTTTTCTTGACTTTTCTAAACTATTATTGAATGGTTAGTTAGAATGAATGTCTTTTTCAGGCCTCATGGATTCTTGGGGACTGATCCAGTTTTCTCCCGGCATGCTGGATTCCTCTGCACATCAGCTGTGTGTGGCTGTCCCAGTTTTAACGTTATGCCACTATTTCAGATAACCAAAGAGACCAGTGTACTATTTCCAAATTTCGAGAGGAAGAGGGGAGCTTTTGATGTGGTTCCTTTGGCATCTAGCGTCCTTCCCCTTGGTCCAGTCAGCTGAGCTCTGGGGCCATGGGGTTACATAGTACAGACTGGGCATCTGGGGAGGGGGTTATTCTGATTAATAGGGGCATGGGTAGAAAAAGAATTATTAGAAAAAGAAAGGATTGGCCTCTTGAAGACACTTGCCAAGATATTCTTGTAGATAAAGTTCGTGTAAGATGGATGGGATGATAGTGTAATTAGGTAGATTCACAGCTCCTTGAATAAGCTTGTCCATAGAGCCATCAGTTGATTGGCTCTCTGCCTACTTGGAACAACATTACCAGCACCACACCACCGTTAACTTTGTCTTGTTCAACATTTTTATCAAAACTTGGATGAAGTCCTAGGAGTCCTCCTTATCAAATATACTGAAAATATAAAATGGGAAGAATATAGCAAGTGTGATAAGTGACAGGATCAAGATTCAAAATTATCTTGACAGGCTGGAACGCTGGGCTCCAAACCAAGCTGAAATTTAACAAGAGTAAACACAAGGTTCTATATTTGGGATGAAAAATCAATTCTACATATTCATAAGGGGAGAGGTTTGTCTTGGCCACAGCTCATGAAAAGGTCTTTGGGTTTTACTTAACCGCAAGCTTGTTGTGATCTGATGGTAGGATGTGGCTGCTAAGAAGCATTAACTTGATTTCGGGCTGAATGGAAGTAGGGTGTCCAGGTCAGACAAAATAATTACTTCATTGGACTTTGGCTTGGTCGCAACCCAACTGAAGGATGCTTTCCATTTGGACACTTCACGTGTGTTATTCTTTTTAAGATTTTATTTATTTAGAGCGTGTAAGTTGGGGGAGAGGGAGAGGTGACAATCTCTAGCAGACTCTGTGCTGAGTGCAGAGCCCGACGCGGGGTTCAGTCTCACGACCCTGAGATCATGACCTGAGCCGAAATCAAGAGTTGGATGCTTAACCAACCAAGCCACCCAGGTGCCCTGGACACTTCATTTTTAAAAGGATAACAACAAGTGACCAGGAGGGCCAGGTTATGGGGAATGTATTCTGGAAGTGAGAAAACTTGAACTTGACAAGAGCAGGGTCTGGATAGACCATCAACTAATAACTGAAAGGCTGAATTCTGCAGAGGAGGACCTGGACTTGTTCTGGGTCATTGAGAGGGTAGAACTAAGATCATGGAGTGGTCACTTCATGAAAACTGGTGTGGGGTCCATACAAATTGAGAATTTTGTAGCAGGACCATGGAGACTTGAAGTGGACTGCCTCAGGTCCTTGAGTCAGGCGTGTGCCTGGTGGGATGCTGTGGAAAGCATTCCTGCATTGGACAGGAGGTTTGACAAAATGATCTCCAGGGTCCCTTTCAACATGGAAAACCCAGATCTCTGGAAAGGGAGAAGAGCATTTATTTTAATATGATGATTGAACTTGAAAGACTATTGCAGAGCAAAGAACTATGGGTGCATGTGATATGAAGGATAAGCTGAGATCCATATGTGCCTGAAAAACCCAGGAAGTGCAGAGGGTTCTTAAGATATTTATATGTAATGCATTAAGCACGTGTGCACGCTCCAGCCTCCTGTCCCCATCCACTGCTCCTACTGAACCTGTCTTTTCACTTGGTGCCCCTGCTGTTCTGAGAGCCCTTTACTTTTTCATATATACATTTATTTTTAAAAGGATTTTATTTATTTGACAGAGCACAAGCAGGGAGAGCGACAGGCAGAGGGAGAGGGAAAAGCCAGGTCCCCGCTGAGCAGGGAGCCCAATGCAGGGCCTGATCCCAGGACCCTGAGATCATGACCTGAGCTGAAGGCAGATGCTTAACCGACTGAGCCACCCAGGCACCCCTCTGAGAGCTCTTTAATAGCCTTTGGGTAGTGTATAAGAATGCTTCATCTGTTGCTTCCACAACTTTCCCCGATAATGTCTACATGTAGCAGTTCATGTTTAGGAGGCTTTTGTGGGCTAGCCTGGGATACTAGCCACCCTGTGAAGCAATGCTTTTCTGGGACATGGATTTCAAGCTTCCAGCAACCAGTGTGTGGGCTTTTGAAACATGTTCCACTCTAATACGGGGGTGACCCATGATTCGCTTTCTTTGCAACATTCTGCTTCACACCACCTTGGAGCCTTTCTAAACAGGGCTCTGGGCTCGGAAGCCCTCCTTGCTCCATGCTGCCAACATCAAAGCTCCTGAAATTCTGACACTTCCATGAATCAAGCCTTCCTACTGCTCTTCCCCTGCTCTATCTAGAAATGAATTTTAGTTTTTAAAAAGATTTTATTTGACAGAGAAAGAGAGCACAAGCAGGTGGAGGGGCAGAGGGAGAGGGAGAAGCAGGCTCCCCACCAAGCAGGGAGTCTGATGTGGGGCTTGATCCCAGGACCCTGGGATCATGACCTGAGCCGAAGGCAGACGCTTAATGACTGAGCCATCCAGGCGCCCCTAGAAATGAATTTTATTAAGGTACTTTCTTCTCTAAAAGGAATTTGAAAAATCTTAACGATACAATAAGGAAGAAACACATGGGTGAATAGTTCCATGTTTTCTGTCCCAATAGTGCACTCGAGTGCCTGCCCTGAGTCCCCACCATGTGTGTATTGAGGGTTGCTGCTTTGCTCTCCCTAGCTTCTCAAGCTTCTAGTCTCCATATGAGAAGGTGCAGGAACCAGCTGTGGATATTTTTAGATGGTGATGCTGGTCCTTAGCAAAGCTCCTAGAATGGGTCTACTATTCAAAATTCTTGGTTCAAGCAACTGCAATGGCCCCTAGCTGGCTTAAGCAGGTTTAGACAAATGAAAAGCTATAGATAGGACAGTTCACAGAATTAGTAGGAAGGCTGGAGGAGAAGCAAGGAAGGAGGATAGGAGGGTAGAAGAGAGGCCATCGCCATAGCCCAGACCGTTGTCTGGAGACCATCTGGGTTGAGGATGCGGCTGATGGCCCCTTGGGACTGAGCAGGCTACCCCAGAGCTGCTCCCACTGGCCGTAGCCCTGCCACGCTCCCTGCCCCTGGAATGACTTCTTCCCTGTTGTCCTAGTTAGCTTATTTTTTGCATCACTTGTTCTACATTAAAATTTCTAGATGGGAGCTTCACATTTGTCAGGAGTTGGTCACATGCTGAGCCTCACTGTGGAACTGGGGGTTGGCAGGGTGTCTTACTGTTTGGTTTCTCTAGGGGAGATGGCAGTGCTCTCACAAGGATGACATGGTTGGGAATTTCCTGAACAAAGGAAGGGCGTGAGATGTTAAGCAGCTTAAAAAAAAAAACAAGGCTTAAAATGAGTATGTTTAAATTTCTGTATTCATTTATGAAAATTTCTGTATCCATTTATGAAAATAAAACACCTCAGTGTGGAGCACTTTCTCAACTGTGGCACAAACTGGTGTTTTTGCTTGAGGAGGCTGTCCTGTGCGGTGTAAGATGTTCAGGAGCATTGCTGGCCTCTGGTCGCTAGATGTCCATGGCACCCATCCAGTTACCTGGAAACGTTTTGTATTGTCATATTGCCAAATAGCCCGAGTTTGAGAATCACTGGGCTGGAGGCTTTCTCAAACCCTGGATTATAATTTGATAGCCTTGCAAGAATGGCTTTATCACAGGAATGGATCTTATACTCTTGTCCTTGGAGAGTGACCATGCTTTCCCCGTGACTGTGCCCTTTCCCTTAATGCAAAGGTCTGAAATTCTCGTATGCTTAAGAATCACCTGGAGAGCTATTTCAAAGGTGAAAATTCCTGGGCCCTGCCCCCATGTAGTTTGACTCGGGGTCTGAGGTCCAGGAGTCTGCGAGTGTTAACAATTAACCCTGGTGATTCTGATGCGGGTGGGCCCTAGACCACACTTCGGGAAAACAGGAAGCTACTTCATTGAGTGTCGACCCCAGAGACTAAAGGCGCGTGTTTCCTCAAGGAGAAGAGGTACAATTTTAAGGCTTTCAAATCTTTCCAGTTGTTGATGAAAAAGAAGCCATATAAAGATGCAGTCTGTTTTGCAGGAATTTTTTGGCCAGGGTTGTTGGGAACCAGCCTTGACATTGGATGGTGGCACTCACCACCCTCCAGAGCCATCAGCGAGAAATGTCTTCTGTTTGGAGCTCTGACTTGCCTCTCAATCCTCCTTTGGGAAGGACTTTTCACTTCACCCCCCCACCCCCAACATAAGTATTAGTCAAACCTCTCAGGGGGGTTTTAATGCTTTCCAGGTCTATTTTGTGGTCTCGTTCACGGACTCTCTAACCTCCACAGGTGCAGAGAACACGGTCCCTCAGCATCGCTGGCTCTGTTTCCCCTGCAGAGCCTCCATGGGGGTAGGTCCCACATTCTAAATGTGCATGGGGCAGAGGAGGCATCTGGCAGCATCTGCGGCCAAACCGTGGCCCTCCCGGGTCTCTCCACCCCTCTCTCAGGAAGCCTGAAATCTAATCAAGAAGGTTCTGTCCACTGACAAAGCATCTTGGAGTTTTAGACCATGTTCAAGGGGCTCGCTTGAGCCACTAGGTCCTATTTTCATTTCTGCTCACGCAGGGAGTAGGCACAGTGCTATTTCTGACCACAGTCATTCTAAAGAGCAGATCATGTGGCCTTAATTCAAAGCCTTTGGTGGTCATCTACTGGTTGAAGAACAAACTACGCTTATTCAGGCCCCCACCCTACCCTAGATGTCAGGCTCCCCAAACCGTGCTGACACCGGGTACACTAATTCTACTTGGTATGCTAAGTATACTAATGCCCTGTATTCCAGACCCACCAGAAGATTCTATAGACAAATCTGCAGTGCCCCCCGTTCACAAACTGGGTGCCTGCCAACTGTTTTTTTTAAAGATGGAAATGCTTGCTCACATTCCGTGAACTCTCCTGATATTAAAAAGCCTGGACTTTATTTCTCTTGAAAAACGAAAAGATGTGCCCCTCCCGTGCCCATGATCCTAAATGGTATGCTCCGTGCCTAGTGACCTTGGATAAAGGTTAAAGGGAAACACACCATGAAACTTTACCTTCCTGGTTCCCGCAAGAGGGCAATATAATCTCTACAAAAGGAAATGGGACTGAACTAGCCAAAGCTGCTTGCTTGACTTTGTGGCCCAAGCAGCTAAGCTCTTACTCAGGATCCTGCCCGTGTGTTGCACGCCGAATGGGTGTGGAGCTCGCCGTGAGCTACTGTTATGCACGCTTTCACAGACACCTTTCCTTTGGCCTGGCTCCTCTCCAGCATCTGGATTCAGTTCATCTGGAAGCCATTGGAGCGAAATGTGTGCAAGTGAGCCCCTGGAGGCTGAGGAAATGTGGAGGCCCGAGGAGGTGAGGCTGTTGCCAGGGAGATCCTCATCTGTGGAGACAGCCTCACAACCCGCCAGTCCTTGGTTGTGCGTCCCTTTGGCACAGGATCGTGCTTTTGGTCGGCACCCTTGGGTGCGCCATCCCACTAGCCAGGCCCCGGAGACTCGTGTGTTAATCCACATGCCTACTTAGTCATTGAGAAGGTGACCTATCTGCGGAGGGGACCCAGAAACTTACTTGGGCTGGCTGGTGTGTACTTTCCTTTTAGAAAAATGAACAGTGGAAGCCAAAACAGAATCCCCCGGTTGCCTGTCTGAGTTTGGAGCAAGGGGAGTGTTAGGATTTGCACGTTTGGATGTCCTGCTATGACGTTTTGGCGCCTCCTCACACGTGGAATTCCTTATTCAGATCCTGTGGATGCAGCCACTATTTTGGTTTTAATAATTTAGGCCAGAGTATTTGGGGGAGGGTTAGGGGTAAGTTACCTTAGCACTTCTACTCCTCCCACCGGAAGAGCTCTCAGACATTTAAGAAAACACCCTCAGCTCTTAACCCCCATGTGGTAACTAAGTACAGATGAGTGAAAACAAAGTTGCCAAATCTTCCCTTCTCTATTGGGTTTCTTCTCTTTGCTGGCCTTGGGTTAAGACAACAGAGGGACTCATCCTTGCCTTACCTTTTCTCCCTAATTTTTTCTTTATCCCTCCGTAATGCTGCTAAGATTTGAAATGGTTTGGTAGGCATGTGGAAATATGGAAAATGAGGAAGAGAAAGAGCAGAAATGGTATAATTGGGTCTTGGAGTTTTTGAAAAGCTGGCTTTGGTTGTTACACATGTAAAATTTTTGTTTGGTATTGGTTTGGGTTGAATAACCTAACCACATTCCATTACGGAAAGCTGAAATATATATACATATATATTTATATATATGTGTGTGTATATATATATATATATAGCTGATCCTTGAAGACGGGTCCACTGACAGATTTTTTATTTCGATAAATACAGTACGTTACTATAAATGTATTTTCTCTGATTTTCTTTTTTAAGATTTTATTTATTTGACAGAGAGAGACACAGTGAGAGAGGAACACGGTAGGGGGAGTGGGAGAGGGAGAATCAGGCCCCCAGCTGAGCAGGGAGCCTGATGCAGGGCTCGATCCCAGGACCCCAGGATCATGACCTGAGCTGAAGGCAGACGCTTAACGACTGAGCCACCCAGGCGCCCCTTTCTCTGATTTTCTTAACATTTTCTTTACTCTGGCTGACTTTATTGTAAGAATACAGCATACAATACATGTAACATACAAAATGTGTTAATCGACTTATCTGTAAGGCTTCTGGTCAACAGTAAGCTATTGAGTTTTTGGGTAGTCAAAGTTCCATGTGGATTTTTGATGGCATGAGGGTTGGCACCCCAGCCCTTGCCTTGTTCAAGAGTCACTGTATACTTAAACAAAAGAATCCTATTTTGGATAGGATTTAGGTTCCACTAGTTTGTTTACAGTAATGGATATTGACTCAGCCTTGGGTCTTAAAATCTGTCTTAACTCAGCACACGAGAAATTTAAGGCTTGTTAGGCAAAATTTTTGGTAACTTTTTTTTTTTTTTTTTTTACTGTACTCCATGTAGTGGAGAGGGCTCTCTATGTGCTCCACGGTGTGTCTCCTTCAGTTACACTTTGTTGCTAACATCACCCATGGCCCTGGGGTTCCCAGCTGAGGGAAGGAAGTGACCTTGGGGTTGAACCCGTTTCTGCCTCTCCCACCAGGGAGGGTGGCAATGGGCCCAAATGCCTCATTAGGTAGTTTTATAGGGTTTGGAGAAATAGAATAGTTAAAAAGACGTTATTTGGTACTGCTGTCTAGTCAGCATGTATTTCAATGGCTTTTTAATGCTCTGAACTTCGCCTAGATTTCCTGGTGTTATTGTAAGTGGAAAACTTAATCCCTATTTTTAAGGAGTTTAAAATCCATGCAATTGGAACATGGAATAACACAATTAGAAAGCAATGCAGGACACCATAATGTAGTGACTAGGTTAGAGATTCTGGGGTTAGACCTGAATTTTTTTTTTTAACCTTTTGTGTCTTAGTTCCTTTATGTTAAAATGGGGATAGTATAAAGATTATATGAGATAAAGTAGGTAAAGTATTTAGCCTAGAGCCTTGGTATGTGGTTGAAAGTTCAGTAGTTGGTAGATAATCATAATTTTAAGTTTCCTTTATGTAGTTTTACTGACAAAGGATTTCCCATCTCTGCTCGGGTAAATCACTTTGAAAGAAAGTTTCCTAAAATGCTACTATATACCATCTTGATTTCTTTAATAAACTATTTTTTTCTGATAACAGTAATATGGATCTCTAAAATGTTTTTTTATTTTTTATTTTTTAATTTTATTAGGATCTAACCTTATGTTTATTTTTATTTTTTTATTAACATAATGTGTGGTTTTTTTTTTTTTTAAGATTTATTTATTTTAGAGAGACAGCAAGAGAGAGGGAGGGAGAGGGAGAGGCTCTGTGCTCAGCTGGAGCCCTGACGTGGGGCTCCATCTCAGGACCCTGAGATCAGGACCTGAGCCGAAACCCAAGAGTGGGACACTTAACCAACTGCACCACCCAGGTGCCCCTGAACTGTTTTTCCCACAGTCAGTGTACCTGCCTGGAATTGCTTTTTTTTTTTTTTTTTTAAGATTTTATTCATTCATTTATTTGAGAGAGCGAGAATGAGAGAGAGAGAGCACATGAGAGGGGGGAGGGTCAGAGGGAGAAGCAGACTCCCTGCTGAGCAGGGAGCCCGATGCGGGACTCGATCCCGGGACTCCAGGATCATGACCTGAGCCGAAGGCAGTTGCTCAACCAACTGAGCCACCCAGGCGCCCCTGGAATTGCTTTTTTTTTTTGACCCCTATTATTTATCAGCTGCTCTATTCTGGAGTGTCAGCTAACCAGATATACTTAAAGGAAGGGTCTGCACTAGGGCTAATAACAAGTAAGTGACAACTTCAGTGTTTTGGGTGCTCAGAAACAGTTTGCTCCCATCTTCCTGGCCATGTTCTCAAAGATTGGGGTGTCCAGGAGTTTTTGTGAAACCTGGCTAAAGGCAGTGTTTGTTTAGTAGGACCAGAGGTGTAAAAACAAAAACAAAAACAAAAACCACAAACCAGTGAGTAGTGTCTGGATGATCTTTATTTCCATCAGAAGAGAGCTTGATGGAAAGACTGATTCATAGGTGGCAGGAAATGTGGGTTCCAGCCCTGATAGTGTCCAGCATCACTGAAGCCCTTTAGACCCTCCTGGGAGGAGTAAGGTGCATAACGAGTGCCCATGAACTTCAACTTCACCTAAGAACTTTTTTTTTATGGTGAATAATGTTTATTTATTTAAAACAAAAACAAAACCTTTAATGGACTTTGCCTCTTCGGAGAGTATTCTTTTTTGAGGTGATGGAAATTGCATGAGTAAAGGAAAATCTGACTGGCTTTGGTAATGAAAGAGTGTAAGCGCGTCGGGATTTCTCACAGCTGTTTTAGTAGGCAGAGAGCTTCCACTTGGGGAATAACACCACAAGAAATCTCCATTTTCCCTGATGTTTGTTCCATTTCATTCTGTGTACTCCTCTCCTCGCAGATTTAAATACCAAATTGCTTCTATTACTTCACAGTTTCCACCTGGGGTCTAAGGAGTTCACACAGAGCCAAAAAAGCATCTGCAGTCCCACCCCCCACCTTTGCCACATCTTATAACTGGGGGCTGCTTTTTTAGGCTGTTTATGTCATCATTGCTGTATCTCTGGGTATTCCTAGTTGAGTTTTTAGTTTCAGCTGAAGCCGTAATCTCAGAAGTGGCATGTCTCCCCATGCTGAAAAACCAATGGCATCTTGGAGGGTTTTCTGCTGGGATGGTTTGGGGTGACTGAATTCTGAAAATCCTTTTGGATCTTATGCCTCTCTGCTGGGGTGATTTTTTCTTTTAATTTTAAGATGTGGTAGAATTAAAAAATATCTTTAAAGATGATTGTTTTTTGCCCATAGATACGGAAAATAACTTCAGGACCATCTTGTCAGCATCGGGCTATTATCCTGTAACATAGAAGGAAAGTTAGAGGCAATAGAAAGTCAATTCTGTCTGCCAGTGCTGGTGTGGTACTGATTAAAATGAGGCATCGTCGTTCATTTGAAGGCAAAATATGGACTTTTGTTTGGAAATAACAGTTTGCTGCACGCATGAATGAATTTGGTCATTTTGACTAAATTGATCCATCAATTAACTGGATGATGAATTGCTTTCAGTTTGGGGATTAATAAATTTTGGGTGCTGTGGTTGGCATTCACTTAGCTGAGTTGCTAAGTTGCACGAATGCTTTAAAGTGCTCCTAGAGAATGTGCCTGTCCTTGAAAAAGTCCCCAGCAGTGGCTGGAGCAACCCCCCCCCCCTTTTTCCCACCATGTGTGGGAAAGTCCCCCTCCCAGTTTTATTGAAGTATAATTGACAAAATTGTAGGATATTTAAGTGTACATCACGATGGTTTGATAAACATTGTGAATGGATTCCTCCCCTTAGTTAACACATCCATCGCCTCACATTTGTGTGTGTGTGTGTGTGTGTGGCATTTAAGTTCTACTCTGAGCAAATTTCAGTTCTTCAATATAGTGTTATCAACTATTAGTCTCCATGTTCTACATTAGATCCCAGACCTTATTCATCTTGTAGCTGAAGGTTTGTGCCCTTTTACCAACCTGTCCCTATTTTTCCCATCCTCAGTCCCTGGAAACCACTTTTCTACTGTTTTTATGAGTTAGACTTTTAGACTTTTTTTGTTTGTTTCACATATAAGTGATACTGTGGAGTATTTGTCTTTGTTTGGCTTATCTCACTAAGCAAAACACCTTCAAGTTTCATCCATGTTGAAAATGGTGTGGTTTCCTTCTTTCTTGTGGCTGAATAATATTTCGTTGTGTGTGTGTATATATATACATATGTACATACACATCATATATACACCATATTTTCTTTATTGATTCATCTGTTGATGGGCACTTAGGTAGTTTTTATATCTTGGCTATTATGAATAATGCTGTAGTGAACATGGGAGTATAGATATATCTCTTTAAGATCCTGTTTTCGTTTCCTTTGGGTATGTACCTTGAAGTGGGGTTGCTGGATCGTAGGGTAGTTCTATTTTTAATTTTTTGAGGAACCTCCATACTGTTTTCTATAGTGGCTGTCCCAGTTTTCTACCCCCCCCCTTCTTCATTTGTCCTGTTCTTCCCCCTGTGACATCACAGATGGGCTGAGTGGGGCTGGAGTGACAGCCTGACAGGAGGTGAAAGGTCAGGTTGCTGGCATCTGAAGTTGGATGTGAGACTTGGGAACATTTCTCCCAGCTCCCTTTTGGTACTCGTGTCTCTTCCACTTCTTGGCTTTCTGCTTCTCCAGTTCTCAAGAGTTCAGAATCCTATGGCTGGTGAAAGACCACCGTCAAGACCACCGGCCCTGTGTCCCACACTTCATGACTGCTTCTCCTTCCTTTCCTGACTTCAATACTCCCTGTTTGCAGTTTGGATTTTAGTTGTTTGATTTTTGTATTCCAATCCATTAGGACAGTGGCACGTGGTAGGGTCTTAATAAATATTTGAATGAATAAATGAATAATTTGTCTATTGATGGAAAACAATCTGACTAGATTAATCCACGTTAAAATACAAATGACTGTCCCAAACCTCTCATCAGTGCTATTTCAAGCATTACACGGAATTTAGGCTTGAGTTTGGAGCATTTGTACTATTACTTTCTTATTTTTATTTCAGCAATGATTTTTTTAAAGTTTTTTTTTTTTGCATATTTTAACTCTTTAATATTTTCAAACTTTACAAATCAATATGAGAGAAACTCAAGAAAATTAAAGCCTTTCTTTGCCTCTTTCAAAAGGAACATGTACTTGGCACCCTAGCTTTGGGAACTTCTAAAAACTTGCTGTTGGTTCCATGTATCAGGAGCAAATGATTAGCCTCGAGTTAGGGGGATTACAACCAAACCTCATAAATTTTGACACCGGTCTGCCAACGTCATTTTTTAAAGTTTTTATTTATTTATTTATTTGGGAGAAAGCCCACGAGCCGGGGGAGGGGCAGAGACAGAGCAGATACCACGCCCAGCCCCATGTCGGGCCCCAGTGAGATCATGACCTGAGCCGAAACCGTGAGTCAGATGCCTCACTTGCTGAGCCGCCCCAGGTGCCTGCACCCCGCTCCCCTTTTTTTAATGTAGGCTCCATGCCCAGTGTGGAGCCCACAGCAGAGCTTGAACTCACAGGCGACCCTGAGATCAGGGCCTGAACTGGAGATCAAGTGTTGTACGCTTAACCGACTGAGCCACCCGGGCGCCCCAGGAAGAAAAAACTTTGAAAGGAAATACATGTTCACGGTTAAAAGGTTCAAATAGTCCCCCGGGTTACTTTACCAAAGGCAGCCACTGTTCTTGATCTCTTATGTATCTTCTCTGGGAGTTTTCATAAGTAAACAAGCATATATTTACACATTGCAGCCCACTAACAACATGAGACATGCCTCTTTTTTTTTTTTTTTTTTACTTTTTGTTAATGTAAGGCCCTGACCAAATGGACCACCTGCCTCTCTCTCTCCTTTAGCTATTCCCAAATAGGCCATATATTTGTCTTAAAAAAAAAAAATCTCATTCCGAATTGTGTGTTTTATATTATTTTTTTTCACCGCTTTGGTATTTAGGATAAGGTTTGACTGCATGTGTCAGAAAACCTAAAATAACAGTGGCTTACACGGGATAAAATTTTTTCTTTTACCTAAGACAAGTCCAGGGCTGATAGGGCAGCTCACAATGTCGGGGACTCCTGCTCTTTCTCCCTCGTTGAGTTGCCCTCTCTAGTGCCTTGCTTCATGATCCAAGATGTTGGATCCTCCACTCGTTATATCCATATTCTAGGCAGCAGGAAAGAATGGTCTCTCCTAACCCCCAAATCATGTACACTGTTTGTGGAGAACTCACAGCAGTATCATACAAGACTTCCTACAAGGCCCAGCTAAAAATTGGGGATTCTATTACCACCGGAGAAGGGGAATATAGATATTGGGGTAGGTAGCTAGCATTTTCTGCCACTATCACTCACCTCTTCAAATATGACAACCTCCCCTCTCCCCAGTTTCTTACCCCCATCAACTTTGAAATAACTTTCTGCTTCTCTGAGGAACCTTCAACGACCCCAACTTGATTCATGAAAATAAAGGTCAGTCCACTGTGAGAATGGCCATGTTATTCAGAACTTTAAAGAAGTGAGTGTTGTTTTTAGCTCAGAGGAAAGTTGGGTGTGGTTTGACACTCGAGTTTGGCCTTTTCTGAGCTGATCATTTAGACTGGGGATTGGCAAAGCTTTTCTGGAAAGGGCCAGAGAGTAAATGTTTTAGGCTTTGCAGGCCATATCCTCTGTGTTACAGCTACTGTAGTCTGCTTTGTAGTGTGAGAGCGGCGGCCGACAACATACGGACGCCTGAGCGTGGCCGTGTTCCGATGACATTTTATTATCACTCTGCAATTAAAATTATAGATGCTCTTACGTATCCTGAAGTATTTATCTTAATTTTTCAACTATTTAAAAATGTAAACCCTATTCTTAAAAGCTATACAGAAACATAGGGCCGTGGTTGGCTGACTCCTAGTTTAGAGGATGGTTTTGTAGCAATGATAAACTCTAAGAAAAGAAATGTGCTGCTCAAAGTAGAAGTTGGTCAACTAGGCTGAGACTGGTTGGGCAGAGGGAAGGAGGATCGAAAACTGTTTGTGAAGAGTCGACTATGTTTTGAGGTCACGTACTCTAAAATGCTTAAGAATACATCACTAGAATAAGAAAATATGCATGCTTTTCTTTAGAGATACGTTGTTTTAGTTTTTTAATGTGATAGAAATTTTACCATTTGAACTAATCTTTAAATGTATGATTCAGTGCCATTAAGTTCATTCACAGTATGTGCAGCCATTACCATGATCCAGTCTCTAAACTTTTCCATCCTCTCAAACAGAAGCTCTTCCTGTTAAACAGTGGCTCCCCACGACCCCCACCCCTGCTCAGGGTAACCTCTATTGTCTTTTCTATGACTTTGCCTATTCTAGGTACCATGTACGTGGAACCATACGGTATTTTTCCTTCTTAGTCTGACTTATTCACTTTGTATAACATCTTCCAGGTTCATCCATGTTGTAGCATGTGTCAGAATTTCTTTCCTTTTTAAGGCTGAATAGTATTCTGTTGTATACCCATTTTGTTTATCCATTCATTTGTTGGCAGACATCTGGGTTGTTTGCACCTGTTGGCTATTGTGAATAATGCTGCTTGAGTCCTTGCTTTTAATTTTTTTGTGTGTATACGTGGAAGTAAATTAGAATGTATGGTAATTCTAACTTTTTATGGAACCTCCATACTATTTTCTGCAGAGGCTGTACCATTTTACGTTCCCACAAGCAATGCCCAGAGGTTCCACTTTGAAGATGGAGTATTAGAGAATGTGGACTGAAAAACGTACTCAGTTCTTTTAAGCATTTTTAGATTCTCCTTCCCTTGTCCTTTTCCAGAGTTTCACTCTACTTCACCAATTTCTTCTTCGTTTTTTAAAGATTTTATTTATTTATTTATTTAAGAGAGCACTCGTGTGCAGGGGGAGGGGCAGAGGGAGAGAGAGAGTCTCAAGCTGACTCTGTGCTGAATGTGGAGTCCATTGTGGGGCTCCAACTCAAGACCCCGAGATCATGACCTGAGCCAAAAGCAAAAGGCAGCTGCTAAACCAGTTGAATCACCCAGGTGCTCACTACTTGACCAGCTTCTATTTAGAACAGTAAATCATTCCTTTCCTCACCAATACTTACTTAAAAAAACCTTTTTAAAATAATAACCATCCTAATGGGTATGAAGTGATATCTCACTGTGGTTTAGATTTGCACTTCCCTAGTGATGTTGAACATCTTTTCATACGTTTAGTGGCCATTTTTTGTATCTCCTTTGTGGAAACATCTTTTCAAGTCCTTTGCCCATTTTTTAATTGGCCATTTTGTTGAGTTGTAGGAATTTTTTTTATATATTCTGGATATTAGTTCCATATCAGAGGAAAATAATTTACAAATATTTTCTATTTCGTGGGTATTCTTGTTCTTTTTTTTTATTTCTATTTTATTTTTTAAAAATTTTTTATTGTTAATCACCATACATCATTAGTTTTTGATGTAGTGTTCCATGATTCATTGTTTGTGCATAACACCCAGTGTTCCATGCAGAACGTGCCCTCTTTAATACCCATCACCAGGCTAACCCATCCTCCCACCCCCCTCCCCTCTAGAACCCTCAGTTTGTTTTTCAGAGTCCATTGTCTCTCATGGTTCATCTCCCCCTCCGATTCCCCCCCTTCATTCTTCCCCTCCTGCTATCTTCTTTTTTTTTTCTTAACATATATTGTATTATTTGTTTCAGAGGTACAGATCTGTGATTCAACAGTCTTGCACAATTCACAGCACTCACCATAGCACATACCCTCCCCAGTGTCTATCGCCCAGCCACCCCATCCCTCCCACCCCACCCCCCACTCCAGCAACCCTCAGTTTGTTTCCTGAGATTAAAAATTCCTCATATCAGTGAGGTCCTATGATACATGTCTTTCTCTGATTGACTTATTTCGCTCAGCATAACACCCTCCAGTTCCATCCACGTCATTGCAAATGGCAAGATCTCATTCCTTTTGATGGCTGCATAATATTCCATGGTTTATTTTTTTTTATTTTTTTATTTTTTTAAAGATTTTTTATTTATTTATTTGAGAGAGAGAGAATGAGAGAGAGAGCACATGAGAGGGGGGAGGGTCAGAGGGAGGAGCAGACTCCCCGCAGAGCAGGGAGCCCGATGCGGGACTCGATCCCGGGACTCCAGGATCATGACCTGAGCCGAAGGCAGTCGCTTAACCAACTGAGCCACCCAGGCGCCCTATTCCATGGTTTATATATACCACATCTTCTCTATCCATTCATCTGTCGATGGACATCTTGGCTCTTTCTACAGTTTGGCTATTGTGGAGATTGCTGCTATAAACATCAGGGTGCACGTACCCCTTCAGATCTCTACATTTGTATCTTTGGGGTAAATACCCAGTAGTGCAATTGCTGGGTCATGTGGTAGCTCTATTTTCAACTTTTTGAGGAACCTCCATACTGTTTTCCAGAGTGGTTGCACCAGCTTGCCTTCCTACCAACAGTGTAGGAGGGTTCCCCTTTCTCCGCATCCCCGCCAACATCTGTCGTTTCCTGACTTGTTAATTTTAGCCATTCTGACTGGTGTGAGGTGGTATCTCATTGAGGTTTTGATTTGGATTTCCCTGATGCCGAGCGATGTTGAGCACTTTTTCATGTGTCTGTTGGCCATTTGGATGTCTTCTTTGGAAAAATGTCTGTTCACGTCTTCTGCCCATTTCTTGATTGGATCATTTGTTCTTTGGGTGCTGAGTTTAAGAAGTTCTTTATAGATTTTGGATACTAGCCCTTTATCTGATATGTCATTTGCAAATATCTTCTCCCATTCTGTCGGTTGTCTTTTGGTTTTGTTGACTGTTTCTTTTGCTGTGCAAAAGCTTTTTATCTTGATGAAGTCTCAATAGTTCATTTTTGCCCTTGCTTCCCTTGCCTTTGGCGATGTTTCTAGGAAGAAGTTGCTGCGGCTGAGGTCAAAGAGGTTGCTGCCTGTGTTCTCCTTTAGGATTTTGATGGACTCCTGTCTCACATTGAGGTCTTTCAACCATTTGGAGTCTATTTTTGTGTGTGGTGCATGGAAATGGTCCAGTTTCATTCTTCTGCATGTGGCTGTCCAATTTTCCCAACACCATTTTTTGAAGAGACTGTCTTTTTTCCATTGGACACTCTTTCCTGCTTTGTCAAAGATGAGTTGACCATAGAGTTGAGGGTCCATTTCTGGGCTCTCTATTCTGTTCCGTTGATCTATGTGTCTGTTTTTGTGTCAGTACCATACTGTCTTGATGATGACAGCTTTGTAATAGAGCTTGAAGTCCGGAATTGTGATGCCGCCAGCTTTTCTTTTTCAACATTCCTCTGGCTATTCGGGGTCTTTTCTGGTTCCATACAAATTTTAGGATTATTTGTTCCATTTCTTTGAAAAAAGTGGATGGTATTTTGATGGGGATTGCATTGAATGTGTAGATTGCTCTAGGTAGCAGGCGCCTGGGTGGCTCAGTTGGTTAAGCGACTGCCTTCGGCTCAGGTCATGATCCTGGAGTCCCGGGATCAAGTCCCACATCAGGCTCCCTGCTCAGCAGGGAGTCTGCTTCTCCCTCTGACCCTCCTCCCTCTCATGCTCTGTCTCTCATTCTCTCTCTCGCAAATAAATAAAATCTTAAAAAAAAAAATTAGATTGCTCTAGGTAGCATTGACATCTTCACAATATTTGTTCTTCCAATCCATGAGCATGGAACATTTTTCCATTTCTTTGTGTCTTCCTCAATTTCTTTCATGAGTATTTTATAGTTTTCTGAGTACAGATTCTTTGCCTCTCTGGTTAGATTTATTCCTAGGTATCTTATGGTTTTGGTTGCAACTGTAACTGGGATCGACTCCTTAATTTCTCTTTCTTCTGTCCTGGTGTATAGGAATGCCACTGATTTCTGTGCATTGATTTTATATCCTGTCACTTTACTGAATTCCTGTATGAGTTCTAGCAGTTTTGGGGTGGGGTCTTTTGGGTTTTCCACATAAAGTATCCTATCATCTGCGAAGAGTGAGAGTTTGACTTCTTCTTTGCCGATTTGGATGCCTTTTATTTCTTTTTGTTGTCTGATTGCTGTGGCTAGGACTTCTAATACTATGTTGAATAGCAGTGGTGATAGTGGACATCCCTGCCGCGTTCCTGATCTTAGGGGGAAAGTTCTCAGTTCTTCCCCATTGAGAATGATATTCGCTGTGGGTTTTTCATAGATGGCTTTTATGATATTGAGGTATGTACCCTCTATCCCTATACTCTGAAGGGTTTTGATCAAGAAAGGATGCTGTACTTTGTCAAATGCTTTTTCTGCATCTATTGAGAGGATCATATGATTCTTGTTCTTTCTTTTGTTAATGTATTGTATCACATTGATTGATTTGCAGATGTTGAACCAAACTTGCAGCCCAGGGATAAATCCCACTTGGTCGTGGTGAATAATCCTTTTAATGTACTGTTGGATCCTATTGGCTAGTATTTTGGTGAGAATTTTTGCATCCATGTTCATCAAGGATATTAGTCTGTAATTCTCCTTTTTGATGGGGTCTTTGTCTGGTTTTGGGATCAAGGTAATGGTGGCCTCCTAAAACGAGTTTGGAAGTTTTCCTTCCATTTCTATTTTTTGGAACAGTTTCAGAAGAATAGGTATTAATTCTTCTTGAAATGTTTGGTAGAATTCCCCTGGGAAGCCATCTGGCCCTGGGCTTTTGTTTGTTGGGAGAGTTTTGATGACTGCTTCAATTTCCTTAGTGGTTATAGGTCTTTTCAGGTTTTCTGTTTCTTCCTGGTTCAGTTTTGGTAGTTGATACATCTCTAGGAATGCATCCATTTCTTCCAGGTTATCTAATTTGCTGGCATAGAGTTGCTCATAATATGTTCTTATAATTGTTTGTATTTCTTTGGTGTTGATTGTGATCTCTCCTCTTTCATTCATGATTTTGTTGATTGGGTCATTTCTCTTTTCTTTTTGATAAGCTTGGCCAGGGGTTTATCAATCTTGGTAATTCTTTCAAAGAACCAGCTCCTAGTTTTGTTGATCTGTTCTACTCTTCTCTTGGTTTCTATTTCATTGATTTCTGCTCTGATCTTTATTATTTCTCTTCTCTTGCTGGGTTTAGGCTTTATTTGCTGTTTTTTCTCTAGCTCCTTTAGGTGCAGGGTTAGGTTGTGTATTTGAGACCTTTCTTGTTTCTTGAGAAAGGCTTGTATTGCTCTATACTTTCCTCTTAGGACTGCCTTTGCTGCATCCCAAAGATTTTGAATAGTTGTGTTTTCATTTTCATTGGTTTCCATGAATTTTTTTAATTCTTCTTTAATTTCCTGGCTGACCCATTCATTCTTTAGTAGGATGCTCTTTAGCCTCCATGTATTTGAGTTCTTTCTGACTTTCCTCTTGTGATTGAGTTCTAGTTTCAAAGCATTGTGGTCTGAAAATAGGCAGGGAATGATCCCAATCTTTTGGTACCAGTTGAGACCTGATTTGTGACCTAAGATGTGATCTATTCTGGAGAATGTTCCATGGGCACTCGAGAAGAATGTGTATTCTGTTGCTTTGGGATGGAATGTTCTGAATATGTCTGTGAAGTCCATTTGGTCCAGTGTGTCATTTAAAGTCTTTATTTCCTTGTTGATCTTTTGCTTAGATGATCTGTCGATTTCAGTGAGGGGGGTGTTAAAGTCCCCCACTATTATTGTATTGTTGTCAATGTGTTTCTTTGCTTTTGTTATTAATAGGCTTATATAATTGGCTGCTCCCATGTTAGGGGCATAGATATTTACAATTGTTAGATCTTCTTGTTGGCTAAACCCTTTAAGTAGGATATAGTGTCCTTCCTCATCTCTTATTATAGTCTTTGGTTTAAAATCTAATTTGTCTGATATAAGGATTACCACCCCAGCTTTCTTTTGGTGTCCATTAGCATGGTAAATGGTTTTCCACCCCCTCACTTTCAATCTGGGGGTGTCTTTGAGTCTAAAATGAGTCTCTTGCAGACAGCATATCGATGGGTCTTGTTTTTTAATCCAATCTGATAGCCTGTGTCTTTTGATTGGAGCATTTAGCTCATTTACATTCAGGGTAACTACTGAAAGATAGGAATTTAGTGCCATTGTGTTGCCTGTAAGGTGACTGTTACTGTATATTGTCTGTGTTCCTTTCTGGTCTATGTTGCTTTTAGGCTCTCTCTTTGCTTAGAGGACCGCTTTCATTATTTCTTGTAGGGCTCGTTTTGTGTTTGCAAATTCCCTTAGTTTTTGTTTGTCCTGGAAGCTTTTTATCTTTCCTATTTTCAATGACAGCCTAGCTGGATATAGTACTCTTGGCTGCATATTTTTCTCGTTTAGTGCTCTGCATATATCATGCCAGTTCTTTCTGGCCTGCCCGGTCTCTGTGGATAGGTCTGTTGCCAATCTAATGTTTCTACCATTGTAGGTTACATATCTCTTCTCCCGAGCTGCTTTCAGGATTTTCTCTTTGTCTCTGCGACTCATAAGTTTTACTATTAGATGTCAGGGTGTTGACCTATTTTTATTGATTTTGAGAGGGGTTCTCTGTGCCTCCTGGATTTTGATGCCTGTTTCCTTCCCCAAATTAGGTAAGTTCTCTGCTGTAATTTGCTCCAATATACCTTCTGCCCCTCTCTCTCTTTCTTCTTCTTCTGGGATCCCAATTATTCAAATGTTGTTTCGTCTTATGGTATTGCTTATCTCTCAAATTCTGCCCTCGTGATCCAGTAGTTGTTTATCTCTCTTTTTCTCAGCTTCTTTATTTTCCATCATTTGGTCTTCTATATCACTGATTCTCTCTTCTGCCTCATTTATCCTAGCAGTTAGCACCCCCATTTTTGATTGCACCTCATTAGTAGCCTTTTTGATTTCGACTTGGTTAGATTTTAGTTCTTTTATTTCTCCAGGAAGGGTTTCTCTAATAACTTCCATGCTTTTTTCAAGCCCAGCTAGTATCTTTAAAGTCATGATTCTGAACTCTAGATCCAACATTGTACTAATGTCTGTATTGAGTAGGTCCCTGGCACTCAGTACTACCTCTTGTTCTTTTTGTTGAGGTGATTTTTTCCGTCTTGTCATTTTTCCAGAGTAGAATAGATGAGTGAGAGAACAAAATGCTAACAGGGTGACAACATCCCCAGAAAATATACTCTAAACAAATCAGAAAAGACCTGAAGCCGGGGGAAAAGAAAGGGAAAGAAAGAAAAAGAAAAAGAAAAAGAAAAAGATAAAAGCAAACAAAAACAGAACAAAACAAAAAAAACCAGAATATGATCAAATATGATCAGGCTGGTCCATAGATCAGTGCCCTACACTAGATTTTAGGTGTATTTTGGTCTGTTAGAAGAAAGTGCCTCCCAAAAATTTAAAGAAAGAAAAACATATATGTACAAAAATAAGGGTTGATATGATGAAGTGATGGAATATGACTGTAAAGATGAAAATTTTAAAAAATTTTATAAAAGGAATTGGTAAGAAGTTTGGAAAAAGAAAGAAGAGGATTAAAAAAAAAGGGAGAGAATGTGATCAGGCAGGAGACTAGAACAAAGCCATACACTAGAGATTTAGGATATATTTTGATCTGTTAGAAGAAACTGTATCTCAAAATTTTACAGAGAGGACAACTTTATATATATATATATGCCAAAAATAAGGGTTACTACTTGAAGGGATAGAATATGACTCTAAAAATGAAATAAAAATGTTTTTTAAAAAAGGGATTGATAAGATGTTGGTTGAAAAAGGGAAAAAGAGGGGCACCTGGGTGGCTCAGTCGTTAAGCGTCTGCCTTCGGCTCAGGTCATGATCCCAGGGTCCTGGGATCGAGCCCCACATCGGGCTCCCTGCTTCGCGGGAACCTGCTTCTACCTCTCCAACTCCCCCTGTTTGTGTTCCCTCTCTTGCTGTGTCTCTCTCTGTCAAATAAAGAAATAAAATCTTTTAAAAAAAAGGGAAAAAGAAAAATTCAAAAAAAAAGTTAAATAAAAAAACTTTGAAAGACTAAAGAATCATGGTAAAAAAAGCCATGGATTCTATGTGCTGTATTCCCCTAGTGCTGGAGTTCTGCTGTTCTCATTGATTGGTAAACTTGGTCTTGGCTGGCTGTTCTTGCTGATCTTCTGGGGGAGGGGCCTGTTGCCGTGGTTCCCAAATGTCTTTGCAGGAGGCGGAATTTCCCCACCCTTGCCGGTCCGCTCCGGTTTGCTCTCGGGAGCTTTTGTTCCCTGCAAGCTTTCCGTGCAGCTTTGGAGGACGAGAGTGAAAATGGCGGCCTCCCAATCTCCGCCCTGGAGGAGCCGAGAACTCGGGGCCCCGCTCCTCAGTGAGCCCCCAGAGAAAAGCCGTCAGTCACTCCCGTCTCCCCGGTCTCCAGCCGCACTCCGTGCTCACCCGGCCTGTGACCGAGCATTTCTATCTCTGGCACCGGACCCCGTGTGCAGTCTCCAAACCCAGCAGATCCCTGCGGTGCGCTCCCGCGCCGCTCCTCCCGGGGGAGGAAGGGGAGTCTCCCCCAATCTGCCGCTTGTTGGGTCCCTGCTGGAGGAGCAGTGGCCCGACTGTGCCGCGGATCACGGTTTATGGCAGCCCCGAGCTGAGAGCCCGCGCCTGGGCTCCATCTCTGCAGCCGGCTTCCCTGCTCCGATACCTGGGAACTCTGCTGCACTCAGGCACCCCCGGTCTTTCTGTGACCCCGAGGGTCCTGAGACCACACTGTCCCGTGAGGGTTCCACCCCCTGCTTAGCCACTGGAGTGACGTCCCTCAGTGGAGCAGCCTTCTAAAAGTTCTGATTTTGTGCTCTGCGGCTCTATCACTTGCCAGAAGCGGCCTACGGAGGCCCCCTCCTCCGCTGTCTATCCTCCTGAATAACGCCTCGGATTCACTTCTCTGCATGTCCTACCTTCCAGAAAGTGGTCGCTTTTCTGTTGAGAGAGTTGTTGCTATTCTTTTCTTTGATCTCCTGTTGAGTTCATAGGTGTTCAGAATGGTTTGATCCCTATCTAGCTGAATTCCTGGGACCAGACGAAATCCAGGTCTCCTACTCCTCTGCCATCTTGCTCCGCCCCCCCTCATTCTCTTGATAGTATATCTTGATGCACAAAAGTTTCAAATTTAAGTCTGATTTACTTGTCTTTTATTGCTGTTTGTGGTGTTATAACCAAGAAATCATTGCCAAATCCCTTGTCACAAAGCTTTCTCCCTATGCTTTCTTCGAAGGGTTTTATGTTTTTTGTTTTTGACATTTAAGTATTTATTCCATTTTGAGTTACTTTTAATGCATGATGTAAGGCCAGGGTCCAACCTTATATTTTTGCATGTGGATATCCAGTTTCCCAGCAATATTTTTCCCCTGTTGTTTTTTTTTTTGATTTTAAGTTTTTTTTAAAGTTTATTTATTTAAGTAATCTCTACACCTAAAGTGGGACTCAAACTCACAACCCCAAGACCAAGAGTCACATGCTCTTTCAACTGAGCCAGACAGGCACCCCGATTTTATTAAGTTTTAAAATTTTAATTCTGGTATAGTTAACATACAGTGTTATATTAGTTTCAGGTGCAATATAGTGATTCAGTAATA
Organism: Phoca vitulina; assembly: GCF_004348235.1. Taxonomy (NCBI): domain Eukaryota; kingdom Metazoa; phylum Chordata; class Mammalia; order Carnivora; family Phocidae; genus Phoca; species Phoca vitulina. Next base: position 1,962,799 of record NW_022589770.1, read on the forward strand.
CTCTACATTACTCATCATGATAAGTGTCCTCTTTAATCCCCATCACCCATTTCACCCCCCACTCCCACCTCCCCTCTGATAACCAACAGTTTGTTCTCTATAGGTAAGAATCTGTTTCTTGGTTTGTCTCTCTTTTTTTGAATTTGTTCACTTGTTTTGTTTCTTAAATTCCACCTAGGAGTGAAATCATATGGTATTTGTCTTTCTCTGACTGATTTCACTTAGCCATTTTACTCTCTAACTCCATCCATGTTATTGCAAATGGCAAGATTTCATTCTTTTTTATGGCCGACTAATCTGTTGTATATATGTACATCATCTCTTCTTTATCCATTCATCTGTTGATGGACACTTGGGTTGCTTCCATATTTTGGCTATTGTAAATAATGCTGCAATAAACTTAGGGGTTCATATATCCTTTCAAATTAGTGTTTTTGTGTTTGGGTAAATACCCAGTAGTGGGCTTATTGGAGTATAGGGTAGTTCTATTTATAACTTTTTGAGGAAATGCCATACAGTTTTCTAGTGGCTGCACCAATTTGCATCTACCAACCATGCGCAATGTTCCTTTTTCTCCACATCCTTCCCCCACACTTGTTGTCTCTTGTGTTTTTGATTTTAGTCATTCTGATGAGTGTGAGGTGATATCTCCTTGTAGTCTTGATTTGCATTTCCCTGATGATGAGTGATGTTGAATATCTTTTCATGTGTCTGTTGGCTGTCTGTATGTCTTCTTTGGAGAAATGTCTGCTCATGCCTTCTGCGCATTTTTTAATTGGATTATTTGTTTTTTATTTGGTGTTGCGTTGTATCAGTTCTTTATATATTTTGGATACTAACCCTGTATCGGAGATGTCATTTGCAAATACTTTCTCCCATTCAGTAGGTTGTCTTTTAGTTTTGTTGATGGTTTCCTTTTTTGTGCAGAAGCTTTTTATTTTGATGTAGCCCTAATAGTTTATTTTTGCTTTTGTTTTCCTTGCCTCAGGAAACATATCTAGAAAAATGTTGCTATGGCCAATGTCAGAGAAATTACTGCCTGTATTGTCTTCTAGGATTTTTATGGTTTCAGGGCTCACATTTAGGTCTTTAATCCATATTGAGTTTATTTTTGTGTATGGTGTAAGAAAGTGGTCCAGAGTCATTCTTTTGCATATTGCTGTCTAGTTTTCCCAGCACCATTTGTTGAAGAGACTTTTTCCCATTGCATATTCTTGCCTCTTTTGTTGAAGAATAATTGACCACATAATTGTGGGTTTGTTTCTGGGCTTAATTTCTGGATTATTTCTGGATTTTGTCTTCTGTCTATTGATCTATGTGTCAGTTTTTGTGTCAATACCATACTGTCTTGATCACTATAGCTTTGTAGTATAACTTGAAGACCAGAATAGTGATGCGTCCAGCTTTGCTTTTCAAGATTGCTTTGACTATTCGGGGTCTTTTGTGGCTCCAAACAGGTTTGAGGATTGATTTTTTTCTAGTTCTGTGAAAAATGCTGTTGGTATTTCGGTAGGCATTGCATTGAATGTGTAGAGTGGTTTGGGTAGTATAGACATTTTAACAATGTTTGTTCTGCCAATCCATGAGCGTGGAATGTCTTTCCGTTTCTTCATATACTCTTCAATTTCTTTCATCAGTGTTTTTGTAGTTTTCAGAGTACAAGTCCTTTACCTCTTTTGTTAGGTGTATTCCTAGATATCTTATTATTTTGGTGCAATAGTAAATTGGTAAATAGTAAATAGCTTTGGTGCAATTGTAAATTGGATTGTTTTCTTAATTTCTCTTTCTTCTTCATTATTGGTGTATAGAAATGCAACAGATTCCTGTACATTGATTTTTGTATCCTGCAACTTTACTGAATTTGTCTATCAATTCTAGCAGTTCTTGATGGAGTCTTTTAGGTTTTCTACAGAGTATCATGTCATCTACAAATAGTGAAAGTTTGATTTCTTTGGATGCCTTTTATTTCTTTCTGTTTGATTACTGTGGCTGGGACTTCCAGTATGATATTGAATAAAAGTGGTGAAAGTGGATATCCTTGACTTGTTCCTGACCTTTGGGAAAAGGCCCTCAGTTTTTCCCCATTGAGGATGATGTTAGCTGTGGGTTTTTCATAGATGGCCTTTATTATTTGAGGTATGTTCCCTCTAAACCTACTTTGTTGAGGGTTTTTATCATAAATGATGTTGTGCTTCAACATCAATGTCAAATGCTTTTTCTGTGTCTACTGAAATTGCTCATATGGTTCTTATCTTTTCTCTTACTGATGTGATGTATCATGTTGATTAATTTGTGAATATTAAACCGCTATTAGAACCCAGGAATAAATCCCGCTTGATTGTAGTGAATGATTTTTTTTTAATGTATTGTTGTATTTGGTTTGTTAGCATTTTGTTGAGGAATTTTGCATTTGTATGCATTGGAGATATTGACTATAGTTCTGTTTTTTTGTGGTGTCTTTATCTGGCTTTGGTGTCTGGGTAATGCTGGCCTCATAGAATGAATTTGGAAAGTTTCCTTCCTTTTCTATTTTTTGTAATAGTTTGAGAAGAAATTAACTCTTCTTTAAATGTTTGTAGAATTTACCTGTGAAGTCCTCTGGTCTTGGACTTTTGTTTATTGGGAGTTTTTTGATTACTGATTCAACTTCATTGCTGGTAATTGGTCTATTTAAATTTTCGATTTTTTCTTGTTTCAGTTTTGGTAGTTTATGTTTCTAAGAATATATTCATTTCTTTTAGGTTGTCCACTTTGTTGGCAAATAGTTTTTCATAATATTCTCTTATAATTGTTTGTATTACAATTGTTTGTATTTTCTGTGGTGTTGGTTTTTATTTCTCCTCTCTCACTCACTTGTGATTTTATTTATTTGGGTCCTTTCTCTTTTTTTCTTGATAGGTTTTGCTAGAGGTTTATCGATTTTATTGATTTTTTTGAAAGAACCGCTCCTGGTTTCATTGATCTGTTCTATTGTTTTTTTAGTTTCTATATCATTTATTTCTGCTCTAATTTTTATTATTTCCTTGTTTCTGCTGGTTTTAGGTCTTGTTTGTTCTTTTTCTAGCTCCTTTATGTCTAAGGTTAGGTGGTTTATTTGAGATTGTTCTTGCTTCTTGAGGTAGGCCTGTATTGCTATAAGCTTCCCTCTTAGAACCGCTTTTGCTGCGTCCCAAAGGTTTTGAACTGTTGTGTTTTCATTTTCATTTGTTTCCAGGTACTGTTAAATTTTATTTCCTGGTGACCCACTCATTGTTTAGTAGCATGTTATTTAACCTCTATGTATTTGTGCTCTTTCCAGATTTTTTCTTGTGGTTGACTTTTAGTTTCATAACTTTGTGGTCAGAAAAGATGCACGGTGTAACTTTGATCTTTATGAATTTGTTAAGGATTGTTTTGTGGCCTAATACGTGATCTATTCTGGAGAATGTTCCATGTGTACTTGAAAAGAATGTGTGTTCTGCTGTTTTAGGATGGAATGTTCTGTTCCAGTGTATCATTCAAAGCCAGTGTTTCCTTGCTGAATTTCTGTTTAGATGATCTGTCCGTTGATGTAAGTGGGGTGTTAAAGTCCCCTACTCTTATTGTATTATTATTGATGAGTTCCTTTATTTTTGTCATTAACTATTTTACATATCTGGGTGCTCCTGTGTTGGGTGCATAAATATTTATAATTGTTATATCTTCTTCTTCTTTTTTTTAAATAATTATATCTTCTTATTGGATTGTCCCCTTTAATGTTATTTATTTATTTATTTATTTTTTAAAAGATTTTATTTATTTATTTGACAGAGAGAGACACAGCGAGAGAGGGAACACAAGCAGGGGGAGTGGGAGAGGGAGAAGCAGGCTTACCGCGGAGCAGGGCTCGATCCCAGGACCCTGGGATCATGACCCGAGCCGAAGGCAGACGCTCAACGACTGAGCCACCCAGGCGTCCCCCCCTTTAATGTTATTTAATGTTCTTTGTCTTTTTGTTATAGTCTTTGTTTTAAAGTCTATTTTGTCCAGTATAAGTATTGCTACTCCAGCTTTCTTTAGACATCCATTTGCATGATAAATGCTTCTCCATTTCCTCACTTTCAATCTGCAGTTGTCTTTAGGTCTAAAATGAGTCTCTTGTAGGCAGCATATCAATGGTTCTTGTTTTTTTTTTTTATCCATTCTGTCACCATATGTCTTTTGATTGGAGTGTTTAGTCTATTAACATTCAAAGTAATTGATATGTATCTATTGCCATTTTATTACTTGTTTTGTGATTGTTTCTGAAGATTTTCTCTGATCCTTTGTTTTTCTCTCTTTCATGGTTTGCTGGTTTTCCTTAGTGATATATTTGGATTTCTTTTTCTTTATTCTTTGCATATTTATTAGTGGTTTTGATTTGTGGTTAGGTTTGTATATAACATTTTCTACATATAGCAGGCTATATTAAGTTGATGGTTGTTTAAGTAAGAACACATTCTTTTTTTTTTTTTTCCAAGATTTCTTTATTTGACGTAGAGAGATAGTGAAAGAGGGAACACAAGCAGGGGGAGTGGGAGAGGGAGAAGTAGGCTTCCTGCTGAACAGGGAGCCCGATGTGGGGCTCGATCCCAGGACCCTGGGATCATGACCTGAGCTGAAGGCAGATGCTTAATGACTGAGCCACCCAGGCGCCTCTAGAATCCATTCTTTACTCCTCTCCTCCCCATGTTTTAGGTGTATGATGTCATATTTTTATTTTTATTTTATTGTTAATCTTTATTTCATTGGAGAGAGAGAGGGTGCGTGCAAAAGTGGGGGGAGGGGCAGAGGGAGAAGCCGACTCCCTGCTGAACAGGGAGCCCAATGTGGGGCTCAATCTCAGGACCCTGAGATCATGACCTGAGCAGAAGGCAGACGCTTAACTGACTGGGTCACCCAGGTACCTCTATGGTGTCATATTTTATATCCTTTTATTCTGTGAGTTCTCTGATTTTTTCTTTACAGAAATATTAATTTTTACTCCTTCTGTGTTTCTTACCTTTATACTGTCATTTTTGGTCTTTCCTTTCCACTCAAAGAGTCCCCTTTAATATCTCTTGCAGGGCTGGTTTAGTGATCATGAACTCCTTTAGTTTTTGTTTGTCTGGGAAACTCTTTATGTCTCCTGTTCTGAATGATAGCCTGGCTGGATAGAGTATTCTTGGCTGAGGATCTTTCCCATTCAGCACATTGAATATATCATGCCACTCCTTTCTGGTTTGGAAAGTTTCTGCTAAAAAAAATCACTGATAGCTTTATAGGGTTTCCTTTGTATGTAACTGTCTTTTGTCTTGCTGCTTTTAATATTTTTTGTCACTATATTTTGCCACTTTAATTACAATATGTCTTGGTGTGGATCTGCTTTTGTTGATTTTGTTGGGGGTTTTCTTTGCCTCCTGGATCTGGATATTTGCTTGTTTCCCCAGGTTAGGGAAGTTTTCAGCTATTATTTCTTCAAATAAATTCTCTCCCTCCTTTCCACTCTCTTTTTTTCTGGGACTCCTATAATATGAATGTTATTACATTTGATGGAGTCACTGAGTTCCCTAAGTCTATTCTCATGTTGCATAATTGTTTCTCTTTTTTTGTGCATCTTGATTATTTTCCGTTACTCTGTCTTCTAGGTCATTAATACATTCCTCTGATTCTTCCAGCCTGCTGTTTGTTCCATCAAGTGTGTTTCTTACTTTGTTTATTGGTCCTTTATCATTGCCATGTTATTTTTTATCTCTGTGTTATGGGTCTCACTGATCTTCCACTCTCTTCTCAAGTCCAGTGAGTATCCTTATGATCATTGCTTTAAATTCTCCATCAGGCATGTGACTAACATCTGTTTTACTTATATCTCTGGCCATGGCCTTGTCCTGTCTTTCATTTGGGACAAATTCCTCTGTCTTCTTATTTTGTCTAAGTCTCTGCCCGTTTCTCTGGGTTAGCGAAGTCAGATGTCTCCTGTTCTGGAGGGTAATGACTTTATGAAGAAGAGGTCCTGTAGTGCCTTGCAGCATGGTGTCCCCTGGTCCCCAGGGCCTGCTACTTCCGGGAGTGTGTCCAGTGTGTGCTGTGTGCGCTCTGCTGTTGTGTCCTGGCTGCTTTAGCCTTTGGGCCACTCATCTGCAGGGGCTCTCTTCACCTGTTGTGGGCAGTGTTTGGTCCCTGGCCTGAATATGGCACATTTTAACTAGGCGTGCTCTGGTGTCTCTGTGAATGAGACCTGTTGCTGTTGCCACCGGAACTGAGGCCTTGGAAAACTCCTGGGTGGTTAGACGTGGTGTTGGCAGGGATTTGGGCCATTCTTCTGTGGGAGAGGGCCCACTATGTTGGCACTGAGGCCAGCATGACTGGGAGAGTTGGTTCCACCAGAGCATGAGGGAGTGGGGCTTGGTGTGAGCAAGTTTGTGAGTGTCGGTGCTGCACTGGTTTCTGCAGGTGGTCCTCTGCTTCTGCTGAGGGGCAGGGAAGGGAAATGGTGTGGCCAGTTCCTTTGTTCCTGGAAGAAAATCTCTGGGAATGCTGCCTCTCTGGGATGCGCTCTGAGATGAGCAGATAATCTCCCCACTGTGTGCCCCAGGTGCTCTACAGATTGCTGTTTCTATGCAGTATGTCTGTGGCTTGTTTGCCTGCCTTCTCTCCAAGAGCAGCCCCGATGCCTCGAGGCTCTCCCCAAGCCAAGCACGCTGACCTTTAAAACTCCAGGCTTTAAGCCCCACTGGTTGCAAGAACTCAGGAAATTGGGGCCCTCTTGCTTTCCAAGAGCACCCATGTGCTCCCCTGTGTGCTAATCTTCTTTCTCCCATGGTGTCTGTGATCACGACTGCCTCCCCACCATGGTGGCCACCATCTATGTCTCTTCCAAACCACGTCTCTGCACCTCCTATCTTTGATGTGGCCTCTTCTCTACCTTCAGTTATGGAGTTTGTTCTGCTAGTGTTCAGGTCAATTTCTGGGGTATTTAGGATGATTTGATAGTTATCTAGTTGTATTTGCAGGACTAGGTGAGCCTAGGATTCTACTTTGCCATCATCTTTCATCTTTATTCTTAATTTGAGAGTTTTTTTTTTTTAAGTCAAGAAAGGAGGTTGAATTTTGTCAAGTGCTTCTTCTGTAGAGATGCATATTAAGAATATACAATGTCATTTCTGAGTTTTACTTTAAACTACTTCAGCAAAGAAAAAAGGGGTTTAACGAAGCAAGTATGGCAAAATCTAGGTGATTGTGGAGAACGGATGATGCTTTGGGGACTTATTAAACTATTATCTCTACCTTTGGTATGTTTGGAAATTTCCATGATAAAACCTTAAAAGAAAAGCTGTCATTAAAGTATGAATTTTATTTTAAATTGTTCAAATGTTCTTATTTTAAAATATCTGATTTAAGTAATTATTATTTTGATTATTGTCACTTATTTTCTCTTTGTTTTAGGGAATATTGTGATTATTTGTAACATCCAACTATATTCTGCTTTTGCTTTTTCCTAAGATAGAAAAAGAATGTGTTTATGTTCTCTGTAATGGTCTCACTCTTGCCTCCAGTGCTCTTCTTGCCTCTAGAAGTTGGTAAAGTTGATTCTTTTGAATTCTTGAGTGTTTAGTATAAATGTGCAGTAATTTTTTTAAAGATGTTATTTATTTGATAGAATGAGCAGGGAGAGCAGCGGAGGGAGAGGGAGAAGCAGATTCCCCGCTGAGCAAGGAGCCCAATGCGGGGCTTGATCTCAGGACTCTGGGATCATGACCTGAGCCACCCAGATGCCTCAAATGTGCAGTAATTTCTATATCTGATTTACTTAAAGGAGCTTTGAAAAAAGTACAGAAATGTAGACAGATTCACTAGGGCTAGGGTAGGACTTGCTCCCCATTAGTGATTGGGATGCAGTTAGATTTGGGAATCACTAAGTAGGAGCAGTGCTTCCAGAGGGGCATGGAAGCCCCATCCCTTTGTGCTCCCTCCTACCAGCCTGGAGAACATCCTGCCTTAGTGGGAGGAGAGCAGGACTTGGAATCAGGAGTTCCAGGCCAGTTAGTAGACTTAGAGGACCATGGTTGAGCAGGTAACTTCACTCTCAGAAAAATGAGACTGAGCTGGGCTACCAGGGAGCTCCCTGAATGAGTTAAATATTCCATGATGAGATTTTGGCTGATGTCAGCATAGCCTGGGAGAGAGACGTTGACCACTAGAATGAGGGGATTAATGTGGAATCATCCTGTGTACTGAAGGAGAAGATATTTATGTATCTGTATTAGGTTGATTACATTTTTAGACAAATCACCCAAGGAAAATAACCACAAATTCCTGAAGAGAGAGAGAGAGAGAGAGAGAGAGAGAGAGAGTGTGTGTGTGTGTTGGGGAGGGGGTAGAGGGGAGAAGTTTACTTTATTTTTCTGCTTATTTAAAATAGCCTAAGGCATACTATAGTTACTTTCTATATTTCTAAAAAAAAACTCAATCTCTTCTTGGATGGTGTAGTGGAACAGCAACCTTGACATATTTAATAAAATTAAGCGTTGTATAATGAGCTTTTCTTTTGAGGCCTTTAAGAGTGTTCAAATATGTCTTGTTAGCTTACTCAAGCCAAAACTGGAGGGTCAAAAAGATGTTGGCAGCCTGAGGCTCCAGGCACTGAGATTAGCCCCAGATCACGTCCAGGGGTTAATGGGCAACTGCTAACAGATCCCAGTCTTCTAAAAAAAAAAAAAATCCAGGATTCCGAAGGGATTTGAGAGATTTTTGGTGCTGCCCGTCCTTTTACAGATGACAGAACAGAGCCCAGTGCTGCTGAGCCCAGGCGTTTTCCATTTACTCGGTCTCTCTAAGGATGGCAGCACCTTCCAAACAGAGAACATACTTCCCTGCCGGAAGCCACATCTTTCAGTGCTGACACCCAAAGGCAACCGCTGTGGTCTCTTGCTTGTTTTGGAGAGATGCGGCCTGACCGCTTCTGTTGTTACAGCGCTGGGTGGTCTGCCAGTAAGCACGTAGTATAAATAACAACTAATAAATAATTTTACAGCAGAGGTCCTAAATCTTTCCAGATAGTGCACTGGTGCGTGGCTGTCAAATGCCAGACAGATCCTAAGAAAACAGTAACTTTAACCCATCCATTTTTTTACAGATGTGGCACATTGTTGTCATAAAATGTTCCTTAGGTTTTAATGGCGTAAGGGCCCAAATGAGCACGTAAAAACACATGTACACAAACAACCCACATGTGCAGAGCCACCCTCGCTGGCTGCATGATGACTTCTGTTTGTAGAAATTGCGAATTTTTATACATTGCCGAGTTGTTCTTCGAGTTTGGCTAGAGCACGTTATTTTAGACGGTGGTGAATTTGAGCAGACTTGATTTTTTTGGAATCAGATCTCTGTGATTTTTGCAGGCTGGACCACACTCTTGGAATCGTGCTAGTGTCCAAAATGATGAGAAGATGACTTGGTTTCACTCCTTTTATAGTTTCCTACCTCTTGAGAGCCAGCTACCTGTGTCCTGTGCCGTCTAGAACCTTTGGGGTTAGGATTCTGATAATCTTTTCAGCTTTATTTCCTTATGTATGGGATGATGTGGCCAATCATAGTTAGTTAGTTAGGTTAGTTGGGGTTAGGATTTTGGTTTCATCCCTCCCCGTGAAATTTCCCCGGCTTCTACTTCTTCACCTGTATATTGGGGATAATAAAACCCGTGGGTGGGGCTGTTTTAAGGATTGAGTGTGGTGGCTTCCCTGAGAGCCCCCAGCGTAGGCTTTTAGTGGGTGGTGGTTCACTTCATCTCTGTATTTATGTCTTACACCCTCTTCTGTTGAAATTCTGTCCACGGCGAAGCCTGTGATCCCATGAAGTCCTCTTGGAAGGAAAGTCACGCTGCTCTGTATTTCCATAGCGACTCTGAAAGCTCTCTCCTATGGTCTTCTGGTGTGATGTCTTCCACTGTGGTGATGACAGGAACCTGTGTGTGTGCCGCCTCGCCCCCCACTCTGGCCAAGCCACTGGGCAGAAGGCGGACGACAGAGGCTGAGGCTGACAGAGTGTGTGACGTTTCCTGCGGGATGTTTGCAAATGCTGCACTCGCAGCAGGTGTGGTCACGGAGAGCCTCTCCGCAGATGTGTGGGGCGGTTCTTAAAATAAATCTCTAGAATGGTACGTGCTCCCGAGGTGCTTGTCTCCCTCCTCCTCCTGCCTCCAGCTGTCTGTGCCTCTCTCCAGCCCCCTCTTTGGAGACTCGGCTCTGTCACCGGAGCAGGCTTGGCCTCCCCGGCAGGTCAGGTTTATCGAGTAGTGGTTAATTGGAGCTGGCCTGTCTATTTAAGAGCTGTGTGTTATGGGTGCAGTCGTGCCCCCCAAAAGACATTGGAGTCCTAACCCAGTACCTCAGAATGTGACCTTATTCGGACGTGAAGGATCTTTACAGAGGTAATCAAGTTTGCATGAGGTCATTAGAGCGAGTCTTAAGCTCATATGACTGGTGTCCTTATCAGAAGGGACAGACATACAGGCGGGAGACGATGTGGAGGCAGAGAGAGAGAGCAGTGTTTACAAGCCAGGGGACACTTGAGACTTCCCAAAGCTAGGAGAGAAGCATGGAACAGATTCTGCCTTGTATCCCCTCAGAAGGAACCTTCCCTGCTGATGCCCTGATTTTGGACGTCTAGCCTCTAAAACTTCAGACAATAGGTTATTTCCAACGTGTGCTGCTTTGTTACGCCAGCGCCAGGAAGCTAGTACGTTGGGTGAAGCAGGCAAGTCTGTTAGTCTTTTCAGCTTTATTTCCTTATCTATGGGATGATGTGACCAATCGTAACTATCTGATAGGGTTCTTCCGAGGTTTAAATAGTGCCTGGCATTTTGGGAAGACTTTTATTAATGGCGTCCCTTTCTGCTTGTTCGGTAGACTCCCGGCCTTCGTCAGCCCTGAACCACTTTTAAATTTAGCAGTCCCTTGTGTGTCTCCAGAATACGTTCAGCCGGGTTCTGGCTTCTGTGAGCATGAGATCTAGAAGACTTAGCCTAAAGCAAATCCTCTTTTCTGGCAGGAATCCAGGTCACTTAGAGCTCTCATTTCTTGGTGAAGCGCTGAGCCAGTCAAGTGACCTGCAAAACCGTCCCATCCTGTTAGTTAGTATGCGTTAACAGGCTGAGGCCTCACGCCTTTCAGGTAACCGTTTTAACTGAGAGCCTTTGTTAAATATGATAACCTTTAAGTACCTATTGATTTTCTTACCTTTGTTTATTTCAGTTGAAGTATAGTTGACATCTGATATTAGTTTCAGGTGTGCAACATAGTGATCTGACCCTTATATATGTTACCGCTCACCATGGTAAGTGCGGTGTCATCTGTCACCTTGCAAAGTTATTACAATACTACCGACATATTCCTGATACTGTAATTTACATCCCCTTGCCTTATTCCTGGAAGTTCATACCTCTTAATCCCCTTCACCCATTTTACCCATCCGCCAGCCCCTTCCCCTCTGGTAACCACCAGTTTGTTCTCTTTATTTCTGAGCCTGTTTTTGTTTTGTTCTTTAGATTCCATGTGTAAGTGAAATCATACAGTATTCGTCTTCCTCTGTCTGACTTATTTCACGTGGCGCAGTCACATCTAGGTCAGTCCGTGTTGTTATACACGGCGACATTTCATTACTTTTTATGGCCAAGTAATATTCCATTGTATATTTATACTGCATCCTTATTTATCTATTGAGGGACACTTACATTGCTTCCATCTCTTGGCCTTATAAGTAATGCTGAAGTGAACAGAGGGTTGTGTATATCTTTCCAAATTAGTGTTTTTTTGTTTTCTTTGGGTAAATACCCAGAATTAGAATTACGGGGTCATATGGTATTTCTATTTTTAGTTTTTTGAGAAACCTCCGTACTGTTTTCCATGGTGACTGCACCCGTTTGCATTCCCACCATCCATGCACAAGGGCTCCCCTTTATCCACATCCTTGCCAGCACTTGTTATTTCTTGTCTTCTTTATTTTGGCCATTCTGATGGTCGTGAGGTGATAGCTCATTGTGGTTTTGACGTGCATTTCCCTGAAGATGAGTGGTGTTGAGCATCTTTGCATGTGACTGTTGGCCATCTGCATGTCTTTGGAAAAGTGACTGTTCAGGTCTTCTGCCTATTTTTAAATGGAATTTGTGTGTGTGTGTGTGTGTGTTGGTGTGTTAAGTTGTATGAGGTTTTCAAAAATATATTTTGGATAGGGTGCGTGGGTGGCTCGGTTGGGCGGCTGCCTTCGGTTCAGGTCATGATCCCAGGGTCCTGGGATCGAGCCCTGCATCGGGGTCCCTGCTCCGCGGGAAGCCTACTTCTCCCTCTCCCACTCCCACTGCTTGTGTTCCCTCTCTCGCTATCTCTTTCTGTCAAATAAATAAATAAAATCTTTAAAATAAATAAATAAATCTTTAAGAAAAGAGGTCACTGCCTATGTTTTCTTTCAGGATTTTTATGGTTTCAGGTCTTACATTTAGATCTTTACCCCATTTTAAGTTGCTGGTGTAAGAAAGTGGTCCAGTTTCATTCTGTTGTATGTAGCGCTCCAGTTTTTCCAGAACTATTTATTGAAGAGACTGTCTTTAACTCATTGTATATTCTTGCCTCTTTTGTCATTGATTAGTTAACCATATAATCGTGGATTTATTTCTGGACTCTTGTTTCAGTTCCCTTGATCTATGTGTCTATTTTTGTGCCAGTACCATACTGTTTCAATTACTATAGCTTTGTAGTGTATTTTGAAATCAGCTTTGTACTTCTTAAGATTGCTTTGGCTATTCGGGGTCTTTTATGGTTCCCTATAATTTGTAGGGTTGTTTATTCTAGTTCTGTGAAAAATGCTATTGGTATTTTGATAGGGGTAGCTTTGAGTCCCTAGATTGCTTTGGGTAGCACAGACATTTTAATAATATTAATTTTTCCCATCTATAAACATAGAATATCTTTCCATTTATTTGTGTCCTCTCCAATATCTTTGATCAATGTCTTACAGTTTTCAGAGTACACTCTCCTTGATTAAATTTCACCTCCTTGATTAAATTTATTCCTAGGTATTTTATTCTTTTTGATGCAGTTGTAAATGGGATTATTGTTTAAATTTCTTTCTGCTAGTTTGTTATTAGTGGTTATTAGCTTTTTCTTTTAATTCCTGTTATTGACGGCTATAGGAGGTTGGGCCTTGGTTATTGGGTGGTTGTTAGAAGAAAAATTAAAATCTTTGAATTTAAATCTATGAATCCTTGTTTGTGGATGACACCCGGAATCAGCTGTGGGCCTCAGTCTGACACTGCACCTGTGTGGTCTTGGGCCAGTTCCTTAATCTTTCTAAGCCATCGGCTATCCCCTCTGTATAGCAAAGATGATGATACCTCCCCAAATGGCTTTTTAAGATTTAAATGAGATAAATTTAGGTAAAGAAATGTCTTTTCTGTGTGTTAATATACTAAAAAAAAGAGTTCTTTTCCTCCATTTTTCCATCCCCCAACTGTTGGCGGTCATTGGTTTAAGTGTTGGCTACTTTAGGCATGATGTGGAGGTTACTTTAGGACAGGTAAGAGCTTATTGTGCCCCTTAAATTATACTCCATAGAAAGCTGCACAGCACCTGCATGCTGAGACCCTTTGAGGGACATAGTTCGGATTCATGACTTTTTTTCAATGTGGTCCAAAGTGAATTTGATATTCTACTTAAGGTTCTTTTGGTGGTAGTGTAGCTTCTGAGTTGTTTAGTACTCTCAGACTTTTTTTTTTTTTTTTTAATAAACATTTGAAGAATGAGATGGGTGTGTGTGTGCGCACATGACGGCTAAAAATAAATTTTCCTCCAGCTAGTGTTCTTTAATTATGAGTTGGTCATCTCTATAAGTTAAATGTATATTTTTGAAGGTCTTGAAGATAAATCTGCATTAATAACTATGGCTATTTGAGCACTTAAGGTTCAGATAACATCAATAACCTAAAAATCTCTAAGCTTTTTATAAACATCAGTGTAGACTGTATTAATATATAGAGCAGGACTTCAGTTTGGGCTAAATTGAATTAGTCAGTTGGTATCAGATGAGGAGTTGGCTCTCTAGTTTCACTTGAAAAGAACAGGGTAGCAAAGGAAAGAGGCATAGAATGTTCTGTTTCTGTATCATTTTACTTGTTTTATTAATTTTCTTGTCTCAAAGCCATTCTCAGATGATTCCATTAAAAGGAGGGTGGTGGGGTATTTGCCATTTTCCATGAAAGTAATGATAGATGTTGGGAGAGATGATTCATGCCTTATTATAATCACTATAACTTCATTCTATAACTTCTTGTGCACTTAAAGTCAAGCGATCTTACTCCCTTTTAAAAATAAAAAACTTAGGAATTCCATGGGGGAAAAGTTCAAAATACCAAAGGTTTTTATACCTTCCTTTAATAATTATTTTCATAAAGTACGGGGTTCAGGTTGGACCCTAGTCGGAGGAGCTATATGATCTGGAAACCAGCGTAAGGTGAATCATCCTAAAGAAAATCCTATATTCCCATAGGAGTCTAGTTTTAATTAGGGGTTTTATTCCTGACAAAGTGCTCACCATCATATAAATCATAAATATGGCCATGGATATGTTATAAAAGTAAAGATACAGCAATATACATCATGTAATAATTTAAATAATATCATACTCCTAGTTATATATAATGAGCATGCCTATAGTGTATACATTATTATCCAAAGCCCAAGTGCTTTATAAAATATACATTCAGCATATAAAAATGCATAGCTCTGCCATGGTTTAATGTAAATGGAAGAACTTAATAAAGTATAGATTGCTATACAGATGTAAGCTGAAATTTTATTAGTCTTGTGCATATAGCCTAACATAGTACATGTGCAATAAGACGTTCCTACATGTCTGGTTAGGAAGATTTTTGCTGTCCGTAGAATTTGGAAGGACATTTGGGGGTCTGGGTGAATCATGAGGGTAGGATATGTAGACAAGTTTGAATGGATGCTTTTCTTTTGTTAATCTTTCTTTGTGCTTCTGTGCTTTGTTTCAAAATGTTTTTACTGCATTTTGTAACCTCATAAGCACCTTTTAAGAGAAGATACCATCATTCGCATTTTGAGGAAAGGGACACTGATGAGCACAGAAGATAAATGATGCTTTGTCACTAGGAAGTTGCAACATGAAACTAAAACCCGTTCCTTCTGACTGCTCATTCTGTGTTCCTTCAAATACACCACAAGGACCTGCCCGTGGTCTTCTCTGTAGTAACCAGATGCTATCAGAATTTCAGGGCTCTTAGAGCAAATTACATAGAACAAATTTAAATTTGAGGTCATTCTCAAGGGGAACGGTTGGATCATCTGCAGTGAGGAGAGGGAGAAGCAAGCTCCCCGCTGAGCAGGGAACCCAATATGGTGCTCGATCCCAGGACCCTGGGATCATGACCTGAGCCAAAGGCAGACGCTTAACCGACTGAGCCACGCAGGTGTCCCTGAGGAAGAGACTCTTGAATGTTTGTTCTTCCTTCACCCCCTACCGCACCCCCAGCATTACTGAATGCAGGTGGTCATGGCAGGCTGGGCAGGTGGGCGACCTGAGGAGAGTGCATGGAACAGGGTCACAGGTCAATTGGCTTTGACTTAGTGTATCTGTCAGGTAATTCTAGTCGGTGCTATGGTGGCAAACCCTTGAAAGCTCACTAGTTTTTTGTTTTTTGTTTTTTAAAGATCTTATTTATTTATTTGACAGAGAGACACAGCAAGAGAGGGAACACAAGCGGGGGGAGCAGGAGCGGGAGAGGGAGAAGCAGGCTCCCCGCTGAGCAGGGAGCCCGCTGCGGGGCTTGATCCGAGGACCGTGGGATCATGACCTGAGCCGAAGGCAGACACTTGATGACTGAGCCACCAGGCGCCCCTAAAGCTCACTAGTTATAATGAAGGTTTATCAGTCGTACCAAGGCAGAGGCTCTTGGTGCTGCCGCTGTCTTGCAACTTTGCCATCCTGGAGTTCATTTTTTTTCCTGGGATGAGGAGGAGGGGGAGATAACATGGGGCCAGCCCTGAGCTGAGGGGCGTGGTGTGTGGTCTCATGGTTCCGTTTCTTCTCTGTGCTGAGCTTGTCAGCTTCTATAGTGATGGAGTCATGACACTGTCTTCAGTAACATCCTGGTTAGTCACCTGAGCTGACCACACCTAGCAATCATCTTGGTGACTTTTTGGTTATTATTATTATTATTTTTTAAGATTTTATTTATTTATTCATGAGAAACAGAGAGAGAGAGAGGCAGAGGGAGAAGCAGGCTCCCAAGGAGCAGGGAGCCCGATGCGGGACTCGATCCCAGGACGCTGGGATCATGACCTGAGCCGAAGGCAGACGCTTAACCATCTGAGCCACCCAGGCGCCCAACTTTTTGGTTATTGAGTAAACATTTTTGGAGTGCTTGTGTGTAAGACATTGGTTTGGAAATTTGATTCAAAGTAGTAATTCATCCCAAAGAATCACTTGAATTGTGTTTCATCCAGTAATCATAAGTTCTACATCACAGCCACTGTTAGCCCATACAAATCCTTTGTGCAAATTAGAAACAGGAACCCCTTCCTCAATGTGTTTTACTTCCATCTGTCAGAAAACTGTCATGCTGAGGTTATTAGAACAATACCTTCACTACTGTCTCCTGAGAAATTGTCAAAACATACAAATTGACAATGTCTCTGAAATGAACAGTGCCCCCATAGATGTGTCAGCCTGTCATCCTTGTGCAGTACACAACCTGCACAACTGTATGTGGCAACTTTGTTCCCCTTGCTTCCTGCTATCGAATCTTACTGAAATTTTGCAGGTATTCCCAGGTAAAATTTTTTCCAATCTTTATAAACAAGGTTGAGAATTCTTTTTTGAAGATGATATCAATTCTGTTAAGCCACAAGAAAAAAAAATGTCACTTCTTTTCATAAGGTCAGATTTCTATGCCATTTTTTTTCTGAAGCAGATAACATCCATCTTTAGTCTGATTTGTTTTAAAATTTTATCTACCTTCTTTCGTTGCTTCTCTGTTCTTTGACCATTTGCTACATTTTGAAAATACGGAGTCACCGTGATAATAATAGTTCTTACTTAAAAATCTTTCACTCAAACAGGATCTTGATGGAATACCCTCAGAGTGGTAACTTCCTGCCCAGGGGCTAAAAATTATTGCCATTATTAGGCAAATAGATTTTCTGTTTGCCAGCATTTCAAATAGGCCAAACCAACAGGCAATGCTATTATTTGTTAAATGAACAAATGAATGGGTACATTGTGAGGGACCTTTAGTCTTAACTGTAAACCAGTTGCCTTAAAAAACACCCCCAAACCTGTTTTATGCACAGAAGGACCCAAACCTAGAAAAGCCTGTTACTATTTCTTTGAGTTAAGGACCCTTGCTAAAAATGAAGGAGCAATCATGTGTGAAGAAAGGATAGTATGTTTAAAAAAAATTCCAGGACCGGTCTAATTACACTTTGATTACTCTCTCTGGGGAGTAATTCTTATTCCTTGGTAGGAAACCATGAGCAAGTCTGACCATTTGGTTTTGTGAAAATAAACTTAGTTTAATTTATCGACACGTTACACATACCTGCCAAATTTTCTCATTCTTTTAAGCTGACATGTGTCTTGCCTGATGGAGTCACTGTTATGCAGTCTATGTGTTTTTAAAGAAATTATGTTTTGCTAAGGAATGTATCAAAATTGTTAAACCATGTTGCACCTTGTTCTCATTAGTCTTTGGAATGTAGCTGCCGGAACCTAAAGGGCAGGGGAGACTGAGACAGAGTGTGGTGGCTGCTCGCAGGAGGCCCTCGGCTGCATTTGGAGCTGCGAGGTCTCCGTCTTTCCTTGGGCAGCTGTGCCAAGAGGTGCAGTCCAGGAGCCCTTGACCCAAGCCCACTGCAGCTCTGTTAGCCGACAAACCAACAGACAAAATGAATCTCACCTCTTATACGCAATCTAGCTGTAATCACTCCATTGTATGTAATTAAATTTCCAACATCCGGGTTTCCATTGGAAATACTTGCTAAAGGGAGGCTTGCCTTGGTTCATGAACAGCAGTGAACACTGAAGAGTGTGCAAATGTTTCAAGTCTGGGCAGTTCTACCTGCAAACATCTCTCTCTCGTCCGTCCCTGTTCTCCACTCCTGACACCCCAGGCTGCTTTAGGATCCCATGAATCCTGATGGAACTGGTACAATACTAACAGGTACCCCCCACTCCGGGCCCCCACTTTCTCCAGTCTACGCTTCACATTGTGGCCAGAGCGATCTTTTTAAAGATGCTTGGTCTTCTCTTCCCTGCTGGGAGCTCCTCTGGGGTTCCCGGTCACCTACGGCGTCAAGTGAAGACTCCTTTGTGTGTTGTTGAGGGCCTTTCCGGGTCTGGCCTCTGCCACCTCATCTAGCCTAATCTGCAACACTTCTCCCCTGTCATTCCTATGCCCCAGGAATATAGGACTACTGTAATTTGGAAGTATACCTTGATCCCTCATACTTCTGTACCTTTGCTCTTGTTTTTATTTTTTCCTTGGATGTCTCCTCTGCTAATGGTCCATCCGGCTAGCTCCCCTTAGCCCGAATACCACCTCCTCTCTGAAGCCCTCCCTGATTTCCACCTGATTTAAGTGCTCAGCTTTCTGTGCTCCCACTGAACTTCTGTGTAAATACAGCCATCAAAGCAGTTACTGAGGAGCATAAATAGTTGTTGGTCTTGACTGGACTCTGAGTGCCTTGAGGTTGAGGATCATAGCTTTTAATTTGTATCTCCATAAACTATCACGGAGTTGGCATATAGAAATTCAATGAATGAATTAAGGAAAGATTGCCAAGGTACTGCTTAGTGAGTCTTCAAAGGCAGTTTTTGTTTTCATTATTTTTTGTTTTTGTTTTTTTATTTTTATTTTTTGAAAGGTAGACCTTTCTAAATCCAGCAGAATGGCATGGCTTTGGTGAAAAAAATTACCTCAGTAGAAAATCAGCCTTGTCCACCTCTGTGCTTATTGCTTTCTCTCCTACGTTGATGTTATATACTCTTAACCTTAAAAATAAAGCTGCCAGTTATTTTACCAGCAAAATGGGTTTATTTGGGAATAGGGAATTGCAATTCAGGACACATGGGCTATGGTAAAACCATGGGTGAGTCCAGAGAACGAGGGAGAGGAAGCCTCGCTTTATTTACTTATTTACTTATGTATGTATTTATTATTTATTTGAGAGAGAGCACACATGAGTGGGGGGAGAGGGAGAAGAAGAGAGAGCATCTCAAGCAGACAACATGCTCACCTCGGAGCCCTGATGCAGGACTCGATCCCAGGACCCTGAGACCACGACTTGAGCCAAAATCAAGAGTTGGCCACTTAACTGACTGAGCCACGCCCAAACCAGAGGGAGGCTCTTTTACAGAGGAAAGGGGGACATTGGGTAGGTTGTTATAAACGAAAAGTTCAATTGAATAAACTGGGAGTTTGAAGTGTAGTGGCTTTTCATTGGCTGAGTTGTGTTAGTCTCTCATTGGCTGGGCTGTTGCTGGGCAAGGAGAAAATCTCCTGCTGGGGTAGTAAAGATTAGGCTTCTCTCTGTTGGGAATGTAAGGTACCTCTCTTCCTGTTGGTTCTGCAAAGGGCTACAAGGAGTGGTATGGCGCCAGAGCTCCCCCTTCTGATTTCTCAACTCTACGTTATTTTAAGTAAGTAAGTAAGTAAACTCTGCACGCAACGTGGGGCTCAAATTCATGGCCCTGAGATCAAGACCCGCATGCTCTACCGACTAAGCCAGCCAGATGCCCCTCAACTCCATTTTAAATGAGGTTTCCTTTAATTCATTTTCTTGTCTTGGTCTGTCACGTTATAAGGTTTATATTTTCTCCAAATTTGGGGGCAGGTTGTATCTTCATTGCTTGGACATGTTCATTTTGTGGCCTGTGGCCAGTTTGGGCTGAGCTGGGCAGACAGGGCTCTGCGTCTCCACTCTGCAGGCTGCCCTTGGGAACAGAATGTTGAATTCTCAGAATGCAGCCCTACCTGCCTCCGTGAAGGTGCAGGGTGAGAAGCATGAGAGGGGTCTGCCGTGCATACTGGCCCCCTGGTGGCTTCTCAGAGCCCCCTGGAGCAGGGAGTCTGATGGGATAGGGTTTCCTCCTCCCCTGGTGAGGACAGTCCAGCTCACTCAGCCTTCAGGAGCCAACGGCCTCTCAACTTCAAGTGTGGCAAAATGTAGAGGAAAGGGTTTGAGAGTCGGGCAAGGCTGAATGGGAGTCCCAACTCTGGCACTTAATATGGTAGCTGGGCCAGCTGCTGGGTTCCTCTTTTTAAAAAATACTTACAAAATAGGGCCTATGCTCTTTGCTGCAAGGTTGCCCTGAGGATTAGCTGTGATGGCATTTTGGTAGAGCTCCTGATACATTGTAGGTGCTCAAGAGTGAGTACGCCCACTTGTGAATATCAATTCTGACAATACATTTGAGAAATGGGGGGGCAGGAAAGGGAGAGTGGATTTTGTTTTTGTTTGACGGTCGAGTGAAATGGCTAACATGACTGGCCTCACACTGACTCAGAGGGTTCCAGACTCTGTGTGAGGAGCTTGAGTCTGACCCCTTCTTTGGAGGGTCTGCTCCCTTGGGAAAGGGAGGGGGGCAGGACACCTGAGTTCCAGTCTTGGCTTTGCCAGCAATTCCCCGTATGACCTTAGATGTGTCCTTTGCCTTGTATGTGCCTCAGTTTCCAGACTTGCTCAGAAATTGGGGTGGACTAGCCTTGCTTACCTGCTAAAAGTGGTTGTAGAAACACAATCATAATGTAGCTGTGGAAGTGTTGTTAGGAAAACGGTCCAGGGTATTTGATGGCTGCAAATGGGGGTGGGGAGGATGGTGTCTTCTTTGCTCCTTCCCTTTTTTCCACTAGAGAGCTATTTAATTATCACAGTCACAAAGAACCGAAAGCATGGAGGAGAAGCGTTTCTGCTAAAGTGATTTCTGGTAGATGCCACCATATCCATTTCCCGAGGTTCTTAAGAAAGACTTTGAAGTTGGTTTTACACTTGACACCTGCTCGGCTGTCAGGTGTCAGCCTAGGGGCTGGTCAGATTTGAATTTCACGAGTCCGTAAGTCTACTTACTCCTTGGCTCTTAGATAATGCTCTACCGGGATAACCACATTTTAAAGGTGAAAATCTCTCAACTATGTTAAAAATGCAGGTGGCAAAGACTGGAAGGTAATATACCAAAATGTTAACCGGTGGGTGTGTCCTAGAGTCCTGACGATTTTTTTTCCCCTCTTTATACTTCTGTACTTTCCAACCTTTCAAAAATGGGTTTGGCTTTGGCATAAAAACAGTATATACACCTCCTCCCACAAATCAAATGTAGTGCTATTACTATTAGAAAAATATGGATTTTAAAAGTGAGTGACTTGCCAGTAAGCTGAGGAGCACTAGTGTATCTGGAAAATCTTAAAAGGCAAGCTTGGGCCAGCCAGAGTGGAAGCTTTCTTTGAGCCCTAGCACGGTGCACCCTCCCCTCTCCCTCTGTGGCTCAGAGCTGGGGAGCTGGGACCAGACTGGCCTTCGGGCCAGGCCTTCCTTGTGAGCTGGGTGTTTAGTGAGCCACACACACCAGTTTTAGTGGGTCTGGAGGATTAATGAGCTGCTAAAACTCGACTTCTTCATCTCCTGAAGCTTCCTTTCAAACTCCAGATTCCAAATGTGACCTACCACAGCTGTGTGCTGAGTCGCCCTGTGCTCATAATCATTTGTGTGCTCACACACACTCCCAAGCAAAGCCTCAGGTCCTCCTGTTGATTCCAAGAATTTAAGCCAAAAGGTGCCAGAACACAGCTTTATGAAGGATCTCCGCAACCTCAGAGCATGAAGAGGACCCTAGAAAAACCCAGGTTCAGGCCTCCCTGAAAATTCAACTTGATGATTATTCTACTTTGTTAATCCTAAAGTGTCAACACTTGGGCTGATCAGAATCCATCAGTTGAAAATACTGACATCCTTTCCTTTCTCAAACAAATTCTGAACACCCCGCCGCTCCCCGCCTTTGCTGGTGAGGGATTTGCTTGCTTTTGTTCCTCTGTGTTAGTGTATCACTGAGTCTTGGGGAAATGGCTCTTGAGTGAACCCTTGATAGTCTCCACACCTTATGTGGGCCTTCAGCATTTCATAACCAGACAACTGTAATTGCTCTCCCTACCTCTAGACTCTATCTTCTCCAGTCTGTACACTATTGCCAGATTAATCTTTGTGGAAAATAGAGTGGATCAGGTCATTCTTTCAATCCAAAATCCTTCTCTCAGTTCCTCATTACCTTCACTGAGCTAAGCAGCTAGGTCAGCCCTTCCGAGCACAATCCCCAGGCGAAGTGCTTCAGCCTGCGGAGCAGGAGACCATCCCATCAGGTGCCCTGTGCCTGTTCCTCCCTGAACCTGTGCTTGGATTCTTTTGTTTGCTGTAGACACCCCTCTTCACTTTTGCCCACTCACCCCTGACATGCACAAGCCTGCCCATTCTCCGCTCAGATGCTGTCTTCTTACGAAGTTGGAATTGGTCACATACCTTCCTATCCTCCCCTGCTTCATGAAAACAAGTGTGTTCTTGTTTCCTTTCTTCACGGTCCATTGGTGTGCTACGGCATTCTCCTTGTCTTGTTTTAGTAGTAGATTGAACCGTTTGTGTATTAACCTGCTCCATTGATTGGAGTATCCATGGGGGAAGGGTGAGGAACTACATGTTTTGAATCTCTCCATACTCTAGCTGAGGGCCTTGAATCTGTATTTGTTGAATGTAATTGAAGAGTAGACATCAAAAAAATGGCTTTTCATGAGGCATCCAGAATAGATTTAAGAAATACACTAATTTTCCCAACTTCATTTGGGATGGGTAAAAGGCAAAAATTCTGTGCTATCCCATTTTAGTCGAGTGCTATGAAGTGATGCTAAAGATGTCTTAAGTCTTTCCTATTTTCCAACTCAAGGCGACTTTTAAAAAAATGAGTAATTTTGGTTCCATGAGAAAGTAGAAGAGTGGAGAGAGGGACGTGTAAAGATTGATACTGTTGGCCCAACACAAGGTTAAATTGCAGCTCTTGAGCAAATTATTTAACCTGTAATAGGACCTCGGGCTCCCCATCTGCAAAATGTCGATCACATCTGCCTAAGCTATTGTGCAGGCTGTAGGATGATGGGTAGAAGCATCTAGAACAGTGCCCAGAAGCCAGCAGACGTGCCCAGAGTGGAATAATGATTATTTTCATAGCCACTGCACATGGTTCCATTGGAAAGTGGAGCATTTATAAGTGCAGCTGCAGACAGAAAACCAGCCCATGTATTTCAAAAGCTCCCCTCGCCCAGTCGCCTTTATTACAATGTGAGGTTGTTTGTACAGTGGAGGGTTACTTGCCGGCTGACCCTGAAAATGGAGCTTGTGCTCAGGCAGGAAGCGTCAGGTGTACTCTGCCAGGCGGTGCATCTCCGTCCTCCTCGGCTGGCTGGCTCTTCAAGCCAGGACAAGCACATGTCTGGTTTTCTGGGACAAGAGGACAGGATGGGGTCCCATTTGCTCTTTCATCATGTGTGGCCGTGACGTGCAACAGTGGGAAAGGCTGTGTGCCTTGAGAAAACCGGGCGAATGGAGCTCTTGTATGTTTCTTGCTGATGAACAGAGCTTCAAAAACTTCATCACTCTTATTGCATCCCTACGGGAGGAAGTGACCAAGGAAGGAGCAGAGAGAATTGGGCCACTTGGATAACTGGTAGTTGAGTACCTATCATGTGCTAGACATGGCTTTTTGGTGCCAGAGATAAGAATGCTAGCAGTGGTACAGAATATAAAGATGAATCTGTTCTTTTTCTTTTTTTTTTTTTTTAAGTAAATCCTGAATGGGACATATTGTCCAGTCTCTTGAGAATACGGTAAAAGTTTTGGACTTTTCCCAAGGAAAATGTGTACATGCACACACCATATTCCATACAATTCCTGGGGGGGCTCAAGAATCCCCTAACGTTCATTTAAGGACTCTAACATTAAGAACCCTTTATTTAGTAATTATAATCGAGTGGAAAATGTTAACCTGGACATTGGATACAGAAACACCTGCTTCAAGTTTGCGTTCCATCCCTTACCAGCTATGTATCTCCTGAAATGAATGAATGACCTTGGATAGCTCACCCTCACGAAGCCTCAGACACCTCACGCAGATGATGAAGTGGGAGGAACAGCAGGGACATCTCATGGGGCTGCAGAGAAGATGAAGAAAGTTCATAAGCAGAAACGCTATTAGCGCTCTGCCTGGCATGTGGTAAATGATCAATAAATGATAACACATTTTTATTAGCCTGCTCTAAGGGAGCCATGAAAGTATTGCAGGAGATTAATTCCTATTAGCAGCTGGAAAGAAAGTATGAACCACAGTTTCCAGTTAAGGTCTAAGAATTGTCAAAAACAATGCGGTGGCGTTTTCCATCTATACAGACAACAAATTTATGCTGTCTGTCTCATGCCTGTTTGTTTTAAAGATTTTATTTATTTGTCAGAGAGAGTGCATGAGCAGGAAGAGTGACAGACAGAGGGAGAGCAGGTTCCCTGTTAAGCAAGGAGCCCGATATGGGACTCCATCCCAGGACCCTGGGAACATGACATGAGCTGAAGGCAGACTCTTCACTGATTGAGCCACCCAGGTGTCCCCATCTCATGCCTGTTTTTAAAAGAAGGCGACCACAATGGCATTCCGTAGGGGTGCTTCACTTATTCCATTGGAGGGAATAAATCTCTATCGCTGAGTGATAAATACTAACAAGAGTTATAATTCATCAGCAATAATAAAAATTTGTTCTTTTTAAAAAAAAATTTATTAGAGAGCACAGGCAGGGAGAGTGGCAGGCAGAGGGAGAAGCAGGCTCCCCGCTGAGCAGCGAGTCCGACATGGGACTCGATACCAGGACCCTGGGATCATGACTCGAGTCGAAGGCAGATGCTTAACCGACTGAGCCACCCAGGCACCCAAAAATTTGTTCCTTTAATAATAAAGAAAAAGAAGGATAAGATGATGGTGATAACAGTTAAACGATCTTGAGGAATTACTGTGTGCTAGGCTTTGTGCTAAGTGCTTCACATCAGTGTGGGTGTGTGGTGTCCTTTCTGGTGAAGCTCGATCACTTAGAAGAGCAGAAGTCCAGAAGATCAAGGACGTTTGCTGAGTGTAGTTGGAGGTCAGCAGGCTGAGTGTGTGTGTCCGCGTGTGCATGTGTATGCGCGTGTGCACACGCATGCACGTGGGCTAGCAGAAAGAGAGCTTCTTATCACCTTGCGCTCATTTGACCGCTTTCTGAGCCATAAGCTTTGACGTTTTGGAATGTGCCTGTTGAAAAACGAAGGTTTATCATGCAGAGTGTAAGGTTACAACCACAAGCTTCAGAAAAGGGTTTCTGAGCTTGGGGGAGAGTTACAATTAACCTCGTAAAGAGTGCAGATGAAAGTCTTTCCCACAGTTACAATCAAAGACACTTTAGGCCACTCTTTCCCCTGAGGAATAGTTGCTTTTTATGACACGTTTTAAAGTTTTATTTCAAAAAACAGTCTGCATCTTAAAGCAGAATGTTGTCCACTCCCCAGGCCGCTACTTACAATGTGTTTTCAGTTTTCTCAATCGTATTACCAAGTGTCTGGATACGATGTGAGTTGCTACCCTCAGCAGATCCACTCCAGGAAGGATCTAGCCTCACTTTCTTGTGCTCATTGCAAGATCTCTTGCCCACATCTCCTGGTAATTTTCTTCCAGGAGGCAAGTTTGGAGTCCTCACCGTTATGTTGGAAGGGATTGTCTTGTTCAGTCCTCTCATTTTCGTCAAGGAAACAGGCCTGGCAAAGAGATGGAAACCCGTTCTTTCCAATGCTCCTTACTATGCCCAGTGCTCAACAGCTCCTCAAACCAGTTTCTTGCCCACGTCCTGGGTTGGAATGCTTCCTAATTGTGTCTTATGTTCCTTTGCATACATGGGTCTATCTGTGTGTGTGTGTGTGTGTGTGTGTGTTTTAATTTCTTAAATATCACGTATCTTTTCCTAAGATGTGGAAACTTAGACTAAACACCTTTCAATAATCTTTCATTGAGCACCTAATGTTGCAGGGAATGACTAGTAGTTGGAGGGCACCTAGGTATTATGGTGCTGAGATCAGTTTGCAACTTGTCATGAATTTCAAGCTGAGTGAAATTCACATCTCTCTCCATTTTAGTATATGTACTGCCAAAGTGAGCACAGCTCCCATCTCTCTCCGTCTGCTTGCTTCACCCCTGCTCCAGACCTTTCTTCCAGGTCTTACTGGCCCCTCGGCACAACTTTCAGTTGGGCCTGGCCCCTGGATTTTATTGTTTGAAGAATGCTTATTTATTTATTAGAGCACAAGCAGGGGAGAGGGAGAAGCAGGCTCCACGCCGAGCAGGGAGCCCAATGCTGGACTAGATCCCAGGACCCTGGGATCATGACCTGAGCCGAAGGCAGATGCTTAACCAACTGAGCCACCCAGGCGCCCCTGAAGACTTTAAATGCTCTCTCCACCATCCTATGCCTTCTGACAGTGACTAGACCAAAGCTTGGAGTTTGACCCAATTCTGACTTCATTGGGATTTGCGCCTCACATTAACGCATCGCTCAGGACTACTGCAGTGGTCTTAACTCTGTCACAGTGCCCGTAGGCTCTTTCTCGATCAGCACTCACTGCTCTCCTGGTTGAGCTTGGTTCAGCACACAGCCACTCTTAGCAGCTGCCTGTTGCCAATCTTGTGAGCTTCTCATTGCCTGGAGCAAGGAAGGCAAACGATTCTTTTTTAGGTGCCACTTCCAGGTGGTTGGCAGTGAATGTCTGAAGTGCATCCACTAAAGTGCTGTGATTAATGATGTTGGACATGTGTGGGGAGAGGTGGGATGGGGGTGGGATGGGGTGGGGGAGATGTGCCGCATCATCCTTAGCCAAGAGGACAAGGTGTAAACTTCTAAACATGGCACACCAGACTCTTCATGATGTGGTTTCTGCCCAGAATCATTGACCACTCCCAGCCCACACCCTCCCTCCATGCATTGTTCCTGCAGGACCCCCACCATCATGCCAACATAGCTTTGTATCTGCCCGACGCCCACCTGAAATCCCTTGCCCCTCGCTTCCCCATTGCCTCCTCACCCTTCAATACTGACCCAAGTATTCCTGCTTTGGAAGCCTCCTCACTTTTTGCCCCCAAGCCAAACTGCACAAAATCACCTCTTTCTCCAGGTTCTCGTGGCATTCTGTATACACCGGGTATTATTAACACGTTATAATCATTTAATCGTATGTCTGCTCTCTTGCTAGACTACTTGGTGGGAAAATCAACATTGACTGAGCTCCTTCCTAGTGTCCCAGGCCCACTGGGAAGCACGGCCCTTCCTGGGAGCCCAGTGCAGTAGAAAGAGGGTGGCGTTTTGAAGACTTTCTTTCTGGTTTGACTTTCTGGTTTGAGCCCTGCTCTTCTGAGAGGAGTTGTCCTTTCTTCGAGGCTCAGGATACTCATATTGTAAATTGGGAATCATAATACTTACGCCAGGTTATTGAGTGGTTTAGAAGTAGTATTTCTTAAATGTTAGCACATAATAGTAAGTCCTCACTAAATGGTAACTACTATTATTGGTTATCTATAGACCGATTCTGTGAGGTGCAGGGTGCCTGGGTGGCTCAGTTGGTTAAGCGTCAGCCTTTGGCTCAGGTCATGGTCCCAGGGTCCTGGGATCTAGTCCTGCATTGGGCTCCCTGCTCAGCAGGGAGTCTGCTTCTCCCTCTCCCTCTGCCCCTCCCCACTGCTTGTCCTCTCCCTCTCTCAAATAAATAAATAATAAATAAAAAAATAAAATCTTAAAAAAAATTCTGTGAAGTGCAGTTGGAATTAACTTTTTTTTTTTTTTAAATGCTGCAACTGAGACTCAAATTATTTCCTTAGGGTCATAGATCAAATAAATTACTGAGTTAAAAGTTTTTTTTTTTTTTAAGGTTTTATTTATTTATTTGACACAGAGAGAGAGAGATAGAGCACAAGCAGGGAGAGCAGTAGGCAGGGGGAGAAGCAGGCTCCCCACTGAGCAGGGAGCTCAACTCAGGGCTCAATCCCAGGACCCTGGGATCATGACCTGAGCTGAAGGCAGATGTTCAACTGACTGAGCCACCCAGGTGCCCCTGAGTTAAAAATTTAAGCTCAGGTCAGTATGACTTCAGGGCTGGTGGCTTCTTAAATGCATTTTTACAAAAAATAGAAATGATGTGAAACCTACAAAAAAGTTGCCAAAACAGTACAAAGAAATCTGTAGCCCCTTCACCTCACCAAGGTTTTCCAGTTGTTAATATTTCATCTCAATGTCTGGTTCCCCCCCTCCTTTCCCTCTGTATAAGCATGTGGACACATACACAACACACCTTTGTCTGACCTGATGACTTATCACCCCTAATACTGTCCCAAACAGGGGCCTCTCCTCCCACATTAAGGTACAGCCATCCCAGTCAGGAGGTCGTGATTGATAAAATAAACACCCTGCAACCTACAGGCCCCATTCTGATTCCTCAAGTGCTGGAACAATTCCTCTTCTTCCTTTCTGGCCCAGGATCCTATCTAGGAACATGTACTGCCTTCAGTAACCACATCTCGTTAGTATCCTTTAACCTGGAATCGTTCCTCCTCTTTTCCCTGGGTCTCATCCGCTTGATGGGACTTTCATCCTGTAGGCCATCCTTCTGCCTGAGCCTGTCCAATATTTTCTCATGAGTTGACTCTGGCTGGGCACTTCTGGAAGAAAACCACAGAAAGGCTGCTGAGCTCGTCCTGATGCATCTAATCAAGAGACACATGACAACCTATCTTACCACTGCTGGGGATAACCTTGATCATCTGGGATCATCCGGATGTCTCCGCTGAAGTCACCATTTTTCTTTTGTATGTGATGACTATGGGAAGATATTCTTTTTTTTTTTTAAATTTTTTTATTGTTATGTTAATCCCCATACATTACATCATTAGTTTTAGATATAGTGTTCCATGATTCATTGTTTGTGCATAACACCCAGTGCTCCATGCAGAACGTGCCCTCCCCAATACCCATCACCAGGCTAACCCATCCTCCCACCCCCCTCCCCTCTAGAACCCTCAGTTTGTTTTTCAGAGTTATGGGAAGATATTCTGGTATTATACCACTATCCTGTTCCCCATCGAAACATCACCCATCAGCTTCAGTATCCGTGGTTAACCCCCACCTGCCTCCACCACCACCATGGTTACCAACTAAGGATGATCCGTTTCCTTCATTTCTATTGTATATACTGTTTTCTACTGTAAAAAAGAGCACCCCTTCTCCATTTATATGTATATTTCAGTATGGACCCATGGTTCTATTTAATCCAATGGATTCTATCATTATCTATCATATTAATCCTCAAATTGTTCTCAAGTTGAGCTCCCTCAAGCTGGCCTTTATGTACTCTTGACATATGCCCATCATTCATTAAGCATTTCCTTCCTGACACAAGCTGTTCCAGGCTCATCTTGTATTTTTTCTGCCCCAATCCTGAAATCTACATCTCTTCAAACAGCTCTGATTCCTTTTAGTGGAGAATGATCTTGAGAAATTGATTGCTGGCTCATTGCTTCTGTACACACACACACACACACACACGCCTACATGTAAATATGTGTATCTATATTATACACATACACAGAAATAGAAAAAATAAATATTTCTGTATCTATATCTATTAAAAACCTATCAGTTCATGCCAATACTACCAATTCCAATCTAACACCTTCGATGTTTCTATAGCTTTCTTTACAAATCCCTACTCAGTGAGAAAACCGGCTTTTTATTCTCATATATTTACTTACTGGTTCAATGTGACCAATCTTC
The DNA here is from genome assembly GCF_004348235.1 of Phoca vitulina. Classification (NCBI taxonomy): domain Eukaryota; kingdom Metazoa; phylum Chordata; class Mammalia; order Carnivora; family Phocidae; genus Phoca; species Phoca vitulina. Next base: position 1,992,710 of record NW_022589770.1, read on the forward strand.
CTAACTATTCTGGCTGCCTCTTCTATCTGCCACCTCCATACCTCCAGCCCCTTACTAGCTGCTTTCTTGCCTGTGGGTGCACACTGCCACCAATGTCTTCATAAGCCATGACGGCCCCCTTTTCCTGAGCACCAACGTCAAGAAGTAGAGATAGGAAGTAATACATGTGTGCTGGGGCACCTGGGTGGCTCAGTAGGTTAAGCACCTGCCTTCAGCTCAGGTCATGATCTCGGGGTCCTGGGATTGAGACCCTCATTGGGCTCTCCGCTCAGCAGGGAGTCTGCTTCCCCTTCTGTGTGCTCTCTCTCAAATAAATAAAATCTTAAAAGGAAGTAATACATGTGTACTTCGATCAAGGAACGTGTACTTTTTCTTTCTAACCTGAACGCCAGCACGGTACATGGCGTGGAGCAGGAGGTTTGGGAAGGCTGTATGAATGAATCAGTATGTGGGCAAATGAACAAACAAAGGAGTAAAGATACATACTGTTGTGCAGTGTTTAATTTGTGAATGGTAGGTCAGGATTATCAGAGGATCAAGATGGGATAGTAAGACCAAATGATCTACTCTATCCAGGAAGATTTCTGTGTCTTTTGCATCCTTGAAAGCAGTTTTGGAAGGCTGCACAGGAAAGGGACCAGCGTGGGGAATCCACTCAAGCAGCTGAAGGAACTGAATAAAACTCCGGTTTGAAGTTAGTTGGCAGGATGAGGCTTGTCTCTGTATCCAGCACATCAGGCACATGAGGACCCTTCAATCAGCAGGTGAAATGATGAGAACAAGTGCAAGGCACAGTCTGAGTCTGGCTGCTTCATTTTGTTTGAGATGTGCGTGTGCATGTATGTGTGAGCTGATACAATGCAAGAATCCAGACTAATTAGTTCCCATGCACCTATGTGTCTTCTGAAATTCCATTTGGCTTGCAGTTTTCCGTGACATCCTGTCCAACTCTACTGGAATGTGTGACTACATGGCATCTATGTTGATTGCTGGTCTAAAGGTGCCAGTGCTTTAGAATCAATGATTCCCCTCTAATAGTGTAACTAAACACGCATGATTTTAGTTTGGTGGATCCTTAAAACTTGTTGTTCCCCCCATTGGAGTTTTCACTAACCCTTAACATGGTAACTACCTGTACTCTGGGGACAATACAGAAATCTACCTTATTTTGTTAGAATCATCTTGAGAACAGATTCTATTGGGTGGCCCCTTGGATTACTCTCCAAACCCCATCTCTCTCACCTGGTGCCCACTATGGTGACCAAGAAGCCGGATGCTTGACTTGGCAGCTCCCCTTGCAGCTGGGGGGTGGCCTTATGGCCTGGTTCCAGTCAGTGAGAAGGCTCTGGGCAGGAGTTTTCACTTTTCCCTTGGTTGCAGAGGGCAAAATTGCCTTTACCAGGGGGCTGCTGATACTGTGTCTCTCAGTGAACTTTGCCTCCTAGAGTGTTCTGGGTCGGAAACGGTCTCTGACTTCGATCCTGAAGGATTCGAGGGGAAGACAAAGGGGCTGGAGAATATGAGGAAGGATGGAGTTTGATAGAAGCTGGGGGGAGGCCTAGCCTTCCCCCACCTTTGGCTGCTTAGAGGGTCAGAGATGGAGACCCAGGTCCTCTCCCTTGTGAATGCCCTTGTGTGGCTCTTGTGGCTGGACTTTTGTGGCCTCTGGGGTCTTTGTGCAACATGACTCACAGCCTCAGGTCTGAAGTGTTTTCTATGCCTTTTGTCGTTGTGAAGATTAAGTGAGATAATACACATAAAGAGTTAAGATCTGTGCCCAGCACATAGTGCGTAATAAATGATAGCGCTTTCTAAATGTTAATGACTTGTTACCTTTGAAAAGTGTACAAGTCTAGTACACATTTTATACCTTTATGAACAAAAAGACAAAGGCCCCATTTGTCAGCTGGTCTGATAGAACTGTATGGTGTTTGTTTCTTCTGTGATGGGAGATGAAAAAAAAAGATTATCGAGAGCCAAGAATTTTATTTTTGTGAATTTTCTTTTTCTGTAAAGAAAGGTTATTTTCTACCAGAGATCAAGAATGGACTTAACACCCATCATGTGTGTATATCTGCCTGGTCTCTCTTAACACCTCCTCATTCCCCAGACCTTTGCCAGCATCTGGGAGGTCCAGTAAGAAATGCTCTTTAAATCCTCTGTATTCTTCCAGAAGCCCAAGAGGTTTAATAAGTTCTGATTTTAGCTAAAACATATAAACCAAAAAAAAAAAGTACAGTTTCTGCAACTTGGTTTCTTTATGCCAGAAATCTTTGTGTGTCTGTCAAGTAACAAAGCATAACCTGAATTTTCTGTTATTGTTTATTGGGCAGTCGATACAAAGCAGGATATTTCTTCAGAGATAAGCGGGTTGCTGTTAACACATCTGATAACATCGTATTTTATTGAATGAGTGTGTTTCACATGATCCATATAAAGTTCCTAGCAGTAAACTTTAATTGCTGGAGAGAAGAATATATTGAAAGAGTACAGTTGGAAAGAGGTGATTTAAAAATTTTCCCTTTAAGCTAAACATCTGAGAAATAGGGAAAAATCATTAAGGAAATCAGAGACGACTTTGACATATTGAATTATGAATACACAGCACAGTGAAATAATTTTGTTGCAGCTGCTCAGCTGTGGTAATAATTAAACTAAAAATTCAGCCTCCTGCTTTTTTTGCGGGGGGAAGGGGGTGTCTTGAATAGTGACTTCAGTTTCTAAGAATCAAATGCTTGTTTAAAAATATTTATGGTACACAGAGGAATAAATTTAGTGCAATAAGGCCATTTTTCTACAGTCATTCCACTCATTGTTTAAATTACCTTTCTTTCACTTTAATGACATTATAGGAGATTTGGCTCAAATTTTGAAAAGCTCCTTAGAGGCAGAGAGAAAAAATGTAGATTAGCAATAGTAAATCTTTTTGATGGGGAGGATATAACAGCTGTTGAAATTTTGGTATCAGTTGAAATTCCAAAGGTTTCGAGAATTCAAGCAAGCAGCAGTGGGGCATGGCGAATGTTAAGTTAATGATCAAGTTGGTAGCTATTGAGTGAGTGGTGGAGAAAATCCTCACTGTCCGAATGAGCACTGACTACTAGATTCAGATCTGTCTGCATGTCTTGCTTGGCCACTTGCTGCTTTGAAGGACAAAATGTTCCTTTACGTGGCTACTCAGGTGGAAAATGGAATCGGGTGGGAAGTCTGGGGCAGGAGAGAATGGATGGAAGCCATTTCTCCATTATCCATAGCATGAGACACGTTCGTGTTTAGAGAAAGAAGAGCCCGCAGAGACTTTGACAGAGCCCTTGGCATTGAAAATCTGACGTGGAGGCTCAAGATACTTCAGCTCCCAGTTTTGGCGCTCAAGGCTGTGGGATGTCTATAAACCCTGTGAAGTACCTGGTAATTCACAGTAATTCATAAGGCACTTGACAGCTCCCAGGCCTTTCGGTAACTTCGTGTAGGACATAAAAACAGGATTGTACCCCAGAGATAGGATGTCGGGATGCTGTTCTGAAGGAGACGGAAGGCAGCTGTGCCTGGAGTCCTGCTCTGTGGATGTTTGACCCCACTCAAGCCATTGCCAGTTCACCTGCTGAAACTCAAAGCTGAAAGAGGGCTGGGGTGGATGCCCACATACATAGGCTTAGGAGGAGAGTAGGGGCAGTACACCTGAGCTGATGGCTAGTGTTTTATTTATAGACTCATGCAGAACTTCCAGTTCTTTCCCCACACTTGAAGCTGAGAGAGAAGCAGGAGTCTTTTAGGAACTACTGTAGTTTGGGGTAATCTGACCTCAAAGATGACAGCTCACGGTACTCCTCGCCAGTCCCTGATCATCTCCAAGAAAGGAGCTGTGAAGACACATCCCTTCATGGCTATTTATGCAAAATGAAGACAAGGGCACGTGTGGAGGGAGAGAGGATGAAACAAATTAATGCATGTGTGGTGGTTGATGTCAGCTGGCTGGTGGAAACTGACGGGGTGTATAGTAGTATAACTGTTGTCTTTCTACCTTAATTAATTATATGAGACATTTAACATGTTGAAACATCAAGCCAAACATCTGGGGTTTTATGGGCGGTGGCCTTTATCCAACTTTAGACTCTCCCTGCTTTCTAAGTAAGATCCATGCTCATTGGGTACCGTTCACTCTTCAACACTGTTAAGTCAGAGGCTTACTGACTTACTGTGAATTACCAGGTACTTCACAGGGTTTATAGACATCCCACAGCCCCATCTCAACCCTTCCTCCTCTTACTGCTATGACCCCCTATCTTCCCCAAAGCCCCTCTTTTCTAGCTCTGCTCAAGCTCTGTGATTGTGGGAGGAAAAGGGACTCCGATTCTGAGTGATTAACTTGAATTTTCCTGAGGAACTGGATATGATGAAAAGAGCAACTCTTGAGAAGTCAGCAAAACCGGCCCTCGTCCTGGTTTTTACCACTGATTGTGCTATGAGGTTGACCAAGTCTTGAGCCCCCTGGCTTCGCTCCCGCATCTGGGATATGGGAAGGGGGTTAGTAATTTCTGTCCTACTTAGCTTGTAAGGTCGCAGGAAGGGTGAGACCACATGGAAAAGTTCTGTAAATTCTACGTATTCTACAAATTGGTCATCCAGTCACCCAAAAACATTTTCGTCAGCATGTAGGTGTTCCAGACCTTGTGCTTAGCTGGTTATAATAGTGAACAAGATACCCTTCTCATCACCCACCCCTTCCCCCCCCGAAAGGGGAGCGTAGTCTGGGCAGCAAATAAGCAATAAGCAGTTTTTAATGTTGTGGGACAAATGATAGGATAGGAGTGACCACAGAGTGCTATGCAAGCAAAGCCATCTTGGGTAAGGGTGAGGTGGTGGTGGGTCGAGGACAGTTATTGTTCTAAGATCGAGATTAAAGAGGCTTTGGTTGTTTTTGCAATACCTGAAAGCCTTGGGAAGATTTGTTTAGCACAGCTGTCGGGTTTCATCCAAAATTCACAGGGTACTTAATAGATTTCTTGAGAAGACAGTGAAACTCCAGTTAAGTATGTGAGCTTGCTGCTTTTTGGCTGGAGGACATGGAAAGGCCATGTGGGAACAAGCCCAGTGCAGCTGACACAAACTTCAGAGTGTGAGAAGGAAAGCTTCCTTCGCTTGTTGGCTCTGCACTTACCATCAGCTTAAATCAAAATCCTGTTTTGTCCCAGGTGGCTGGACTGAAGCCCTATTAGCCTCAAGGGAACTGTTGCTTAAGCAGTTACACACTCATTTCATGTAGGCCCTACCTCTTAGGGATTTGTTTTAATATTTCTTTAATTAGAAGAATTTAAATCTGTGGGGGAAAAAAAGGAAATGTATACATTTCCCAGCATCAATAATTGTCAAGATTTTGCCACACTTGGTTCATACAGTTACAGATGTCTTGTCATTTCTCCCCTATATACTTTATAATGCATCTCTAAAGATACGGATGTTTTCTTGTATAACCACAATGTCATGATCGCATCTAAAGATCAGAGAATTTTAGGGGCGCATGGGTGGCTCAGTCCGTTGACCATCTGACTCTTGATTTTGGCTCAGGTTGGAATCTCAGGGTCATGAGATTGAGCCCCGAGATGGCTCTGTGCTCAGCCGGGAGTCTGCTTGACATTCTCTCCTTCTCTCTTTGCCCCTCCCCCTGCTCACACACTCTCTCTCAAACAATTAAATAAAATCTTTAAAAAAAAATCAGGGAATTTTGGAAACTTTTCTTGCTCTTTTTCTTCACCAACATTTCATCATGAAAAAAATTCAAACATCCAACACAGTTAAAAAGATTTTATTTTATTTATTTATTCATTTATTTTTTTAAAAGATTTTATTTATTTATTTGACAGAGAGAGAGATAGTGAGAGCAGGAACACAAGCAGGGGGAGTGGGAGAGGGAGAAGCAGGCTTCCTGCCGAGCAGGGAGCCCGATGCAGGGCTTGATCCCAGGACCCTGGGATCACGACCTGAGCCGAAGGCAGACGCTTAACGACTGAGCCACCCAGATGCCCCAAAGTTAAAAAGATTTTAAAGTGAATGGCTGTGTATCTGCTGCCTGGATTCTATCATTAACATTGACATATCTTTCCATCTCTTCATCTTATTATCCATCCATCCATCAATCCATCTTTTTAAAATGTATTTCGGACTAAATCACAGAAATCAGCAAACTTCTCCCCTAAATAGTTCAGCATTCATATCATTAACAGCAGCATTCATATTTTTGTCCTTTTTCTTCTTTTGGGGTAAATTTACAATGAAATTCATAAATCTTGAGGTATTTGCTGAGTTTTGACAAATTCCAGTGTCTGTGTAACCCAAATCCATATCATATATGGAACATTAGCAGCACCTCAGAAAGTTCTTGCATTCCCCTTCCCAGTCAGTCCCTTCTCTTGCTCCCAGTGGTAACCAACAATCTGATTTTTTTCCCCACTAAAGATGAGTTCCTCCTGTTCTAGAATTTCACGTAAATGGAATCGTAAAGCATGTACTCTTTTGATTTGTTCTTCTTTCGCTGAAAATGTTGTTGAGATTCATCTTTGCTGTTGTGTGACTGCAAGTAGTTTGTTCCTTTTATTGCTGAGTTCTGTTCTGTTGAATGATTATACCACAGTTTACCTGTGCTCCCACTGATGGATGTCTAGCCTGTTTTTAGTTTTGGCTAAATTAGTATGCTTCTATAAACATTCTTGACTAACTCTTTTTTTGTGAATGAAAGGTTTTTATTTCTTCCAGATAAATGCCTAGGAATGGAATTGCTGGGCTAGGAGGTAGCCCAGGACGTAGAAACCACCATACATTAAAAAAAAAAAAAAAAAGATTTATCTATTTATTTGAGAGAGAGAGAGAGAGCATGAGTGAGCATGAGATGGGGGAAGGGCGGAGGGAGAGGGGGAGGGAGAGAATCCCAAGCAGACTCTGTGCTGAGTGTGGAGCCTGATACAGGGATTGATCTCATGACCCTGAAATCATGACCTGAGCAGAAACCAGGAGTTGGTGGCTCAACCAGCCACCCGGGTGCCCTGAAATGGCTATCCATTTTGCCAAATAGGCTTGGACTGTTTTGCATTCCTGCCAACAATGGATGACAATTCGTGTTGTTCCACTTTACTAGCAGTGGCTTTTGTCAGTCTTTATAATTCTGGCAATTCTGGTATGTATGTAGTGGTATCTTATTGTGGTTTAAACTTGTGTTTGCCTGATGATGCATAATGTTAAGCATTTTTGGGTATGTTTATTATCCATTTGCATATCTTTTTGCGATGTGTCTGTTCAAATCTTTGGTTGTTATGTTTTGTCTTATTGAGTTACAGTTAATCTTTATATATGGTGGATCCCAGTCTTGCTGGATATGTTTTGCAAATATCGTTTCCAAGTGTGGGGCTTGCTTATTTATTTTCATAATGGTATCTTGGAGCAGGTTTTGACTTGGACAATGTCTAACTAATTCCTTCTTTTATAATTGCTACTTTCTTTGCCTTCCCTTAAGTTACAAAGATATTCTCTTGTGTGTTCCTCTGAAACCTTTATAATTCTAGATTTCACGTCTGGGTTTGTAATTCAGCTCAAATTATGTGTGTGTGTGTGTGTGTGTGTAAGTATCTGTGTGTGATTTGAGACAGGGTTCAAAGATTTGTTTTTAAAAACGAATTTCTAATTAACATAATAAAAAATTAAAAAAAAACAAAAATGAATTTCTAGGCTTTGTTTACATGGGAAACACCATACAATAAGGGTAAACAAATATGGTTATAGCTGCTGGGTTTCCTTTTTAGCAGTTTGTAGTTGTTCTCCTGTGCGAGGCCACAACGGACAGAACTTAGTCACATATGACGCCTGCCCCTGTTCTTGTATGCTTACAGCAGTCATGTACTGAGTGCCCATCATGAGCCATGCACCAAGGTAACGGTACCCAAGACGCCCCTGGCAGGAAGTTAGACTTGAGCAGGAGACTACCAGCATGTGTGTGAATGTGGGGAAGAGCAAGGGTGAACATGACCTGATCTGGGGGTCTGGGAAGTCCTCCCAGAAGGAGGGGTTTTTGAACTAAAACCTGAAGCAAGTGAAGCGGGATGGGTAGGAACAGAGTTCTGGGTTGAGTGTTGCCAGGGTGGTGCCTGCCTTCCCAGAACCCAGAGAGTTGATTCTTGAAGAGTTAGAAAGAGGAAGAGTCTTGGTGACTGGCATGTTTCTCTCTCCCCTTCCGTGTGTCTCTCCCCAAAACTCTGTGGGGCCACTGCCAGAATCCCTGCCCTATATCTCCTAGGGGTGCCTTGACCAATTGCACTTTCTTGAAGTAGTTTCTCCAATTAATGTAAGTACTTTTTTGCAGAAGAAACTCTTCTTCCTTTTGACCGACAAGAGGAAGGGTAGCCCCACACATACTGTGTTGCTCTCTCCATGCCCTCATCCTCCCAAGGACCACTGGCTCTTGCTGACTTGCCTTCTGCCCACTCAGCCTGAGTGCTCATGGCCTGCCAGGGCTCCTCTCCTGCTGTAGTCCCTCAGCTTCCTGTCTGCCAAGCCTGAGTTCTCCCCAGAGATGCTGAGCACTGCTTCAGAGAGTCCTGATGCTGACATGGGCCAGCTGGGCCTCACTACTCCTAGAAGCAAGTCTGCATTCTTCTCTAGTTGCCCCTCAGCGCACTCCCCCAAGTGTCCTGTACACACTTAGAACATCTCTTCCGGCTGCCGTCCCACCTCATCTACTTTCCCTCTCCAGGTGCCCTTGTACTCTGGGTTGAGGCTGTTGGACTGGTGCTGCTGATCCCCTTCTCATCTTGTCTCTTGAACCTCGTCCACCTTCCTTTCTCAGTCACATTCGCTTTGCAGCCCAGGCTCTGGCTCCATCAGTTATGTTTTCTCATTAGAGAATCCCTATCTGCTAATCAGTTTCCCCGGGAATACCTACAGAGATGGTCGGACTTCTATCCACTGCCTTCTGATGATGATCACATAGTCAACAATTCTCAGGTACTTCCCGGGTAGTTTCTTGAGCTCCTGTTCAACTTTTCTTGCCACTTTTGCTACCAGAATTTTCAGCGTGGTGGCCTCTCTCCCTCCACTTCAGCAGCCTCAATTCATGGCTCCATCCCAGCCACTCTACTAAAGCCGCTTTCCGGTCAACAGAGGAAATGTCTTTTTTCTCTGCCCTCAGGACTTTTGATTTTTCTGTGGCATTTAACTGTTGAATACTTGAATCTTTTCTTCATTTGACCTTTATGTCACTGAATTTTCTTTTTTCGTCAGTTTTTTTTTCCCCACCCTGCAGCTTCTTTGTCCTGTTTCCTAAACCTAGTGTTCTTCAAGGTTTTGTCCTTGTTTTTATTACTTTGCCTTCTCGGGAACTTCATTTATACTTTTATGGCTTTTTGTCATTCCAGATGTTTTCCAAATGTATTCTTCCTGCTAGTCACCACTTTCAATGGTATATGGTCATTTCCACCAGAATTCCCTTCCTCCCTTTCCTTCCCTTTTGTTGATGGATTGATTGATCCATTCATCCCCACTTCCTTAGCCTGGCATCCTTGACAGACATGGCTAATCAATCAAGATGATCTTTCTTCCTAAACTTGGTTGTGACCTCAGGATCTCTTCACTGTGGACCCCCAGGCACTGCCGGTTAGTTCATCATTTGCAGCTTTTGTCATATTTGTCATATTTGTACCGAATGGTCTTCAGGTTGCTTATTCTCCCTCATATATTTAAGTTTTTGGCCCTGCTTTCTGTCATTCAGAATCTGATCTGCTGAAAGATGAGTTACCACCAGAGGTCTAGTTTATAATCCCTGCTCACTTCCCTAGTACTGTGGGCAGAATATAAGCTGGAGTTACTCAGATTTCTTACAGTGTTCTGATTCTTTTTTTTCTTTTTTTAAGATTTTATTTATTTCTTTTAGAGCGTGCTTGTGTGTGAGCAGGGGGAGGGCGAGGGGGAGAGAGAGAGGATCTCAAGCAGACTCTGCACTGAGCATGGAGCCTGACGCGGGGCTTGATCTCGCGACCCTGAGATCATGACCTGAGCTGGAATCATGAGTCAGAGGCTTAACTGACTGAGCCAGCCAGGTGCCCCAGTTCTGATTCTTTTTTTTTTTTTTTTTTTAAAGATTTCATTTATTTATTTGACAGAGAGAGACACAGCGAGAGACGGAACACAAGCAGGGGCAGAGGGAGAAGCAGACTTCCTGCCGAGCAGGGAGCCTGATGCGGGGCTTGATCCCAGGACCCTGGGACCATGACCTGAGCCGAACGCAGATGCCTAACGACTGTGCCACCCAGGCGCCCCCCCGGTTCTGATTCTTGAAAGACCTATATAGAAGAGATAGGCAGGGAGTATGGTCCTTCTGTCTCAAGATTGGCATGAAATATATATCTATGTATGTTCAAAATGGTCCTATGTATCAGTTAATAAAAGCATCCTCACTTGTCCTTTGGCTCTCTGGGTATCTTATAAATATGAAAGAAGAAATTTTAGTAAAAATTTTGGAAGTTTATAAACCACTGCAGGTAGCTAACATGCATTTCAGGAAAAACACTGGCTTTACTCATCCACAGAGGCTACTTGGGTTGGCTTTGTGAACTGCTCATGTCCAGGGAGACCATTCTAGAGACATGGGTTTTCCTCTGAGAAGACCCTGCCTCTGGGAACTTAAAGTTTTTGTTATTCTAGACACCCTGGATTCTTTCTGAACTATCAGCATGGAATCTGACTTTTATGACTGGAGGTTTGGTGATCCTTGGCAGCTTTTCCTCTTCTAGACCAAGAATGCATTTTCTGCTCTGATTTCTTCCCGCACACAGCAGCTGTGATAGGTCACAGGCTCCTAAGTACTGGGAAAAAGGAAAAATGGGCTGCAAATCCTTTAAGAGTGTGAACTTTGAGTTTTAAATTGGATTGTAACTGGAAGTCAATTCCGTGGGAGGTGATGTGGGACCCGGGGAGAACGCTGCCGCTGACCAGCTGTGTGACCTTAGGCAGCACCTCAGCGTCTCTTGGTCTCAGTGTCCACATCTGTGTGATGAAGCTGTAGGGCTGGCTGATCTCGTGGGTCCTTTTGGATCCAGTGTTCCATGTTCATTGTTTTCCTGGTTGTTACTGTTACTACTTTAATGATTTGCTCTTCTTTAGACAACATCAAAGTTCTGTGGAAAGGTCAGAGTTTCACACTTGATCTTAGCCGAAAGGCCAAGAAGTAATGGGAAGGTCAGAATTTTATTTATTTATTTATTTTAGGATTTTATTTATTTACTTGACAGAGAGAGAGAGAGAGAGAGCATGCACAAGTAGGCAGGCAGGCACGCAGGCAGAGGGAGAGGGAGAAACAGGCTCCCCGCGGAGCAGGGAGCATGATGTGGGGCTCGATCCCGGGACCCTGGGATCATGACCTGAGCCGAAGGCAGACGCTTAATGACTGAGCCACCCAGGTGCCCTGAGGTCAGAATTTTTTTTTTTATTATGTTATGTTAATCACCATACATTACATCATTAGTTTTTGATGCAGTGTTCCATGATTCATTGTTTGCATATAACACCCAGTGCTCCATGGAGAACATGCCCTCCTTAATACCCATCACCAGGCTAATGCATCCCCCCACCCCCCTCCCCTCTAGAAACCTCAGTTTGTTTTTCAGAGTCCATAGTCTCTCATGGTTCGTCTCCCCCTCCAATTCCCCCCTCTTCATTCTCCCCTCCTGCTATCTTCTTCCTTTTTTAAAAAGTTTTTTATTGTTATGTTAATCACCATACATTACATCATTAGTTTTTGCTGTAGTGTTCCATGATTCATTGTTTGTGTATAACACCCAGTGCTCCATGCAGAACGTGCCCTCTTTAATACCCATCACCAGGCTAACCCATCCTCCCACCCCCCTCCCCTCTGGAACCCTCAGTTTGTTTTTCAGAGTCCATTGTCTCTCATGGTTCATCTCCCCCTCCGATTTCCCCCCCTTCATTCTTCCCCTCCTGCTATCTTCCTCTTCTTCTTCTTCTTCTTCTTCTTTTTTTTTTTTTTTTTTT